>NC_058133.1:402775387-402791897 GCF_016433145.1 Gracilinanus agilis | reverse complement strand
GCGGGGGCGCCTCCGGGGGCCCTCCCTTCCTCGGCCCTCTTCTCCTCTCCCTCCGCTCTACCCCATCCCCCTTTCCCCTTCTCTCCTCCGGGTTCTGCTTTTTCCGCAGGATCCCCCCCCCCCTCCTCCGCCCGCTCTTTCTCCCCGCTCCCAGAGTCTCTCCACCCCCGGCACCATGCCCCCTCCCCCGGGCGCTCCCCCTGGCTTTTGACGACCCCTCCTCCCTACGCCAGAAGGAAATGCGGGGAGACCCCTAGCTCCCCCCGCGATGGACCCAGGCGTCCTGGACCTTGACGTTGCCGCCGCCCCGCGGAGCCTGGCGAGATCCAGTTGATTCCGTTGATTCCAGCTCGAGGATCGGGATCTGGTCCCCTTCACCGTCTCCCCTCCCTCCCCCCTGTCGGGGCTCGGAGCGGGAGGGGGGTTTCCCGGGGCCTGGAGGCCCCCCTCACCGGCCCCCGGCCATGGGGCTGTGAGGTGGCGGCGGCCGAGATGCCCCCCGGGGGCCCAGGGCCCGGGGGGTGCCCGCCTTGTCCCCCCGCCCTGGCGCTGCTGCTGCTGCTACTGCTGCTGCTGCTGGGGGCGGGCGAGGGCGACGGGGCCCGGGTCTCCTCCAGCCTCAGCACCACCCACCACGTCCACCACTTCCACAGCAAGCACGGCACCGTGCCCATCGCCATCAACCGCATGCCCTTCCTCACCCGAGGCGGGCACGGTAAGTGGCCCTCTCCTCCCCCAGCCCCTTCTCCGACCTCGCCCCTGCCCGGCTCTCTGGGCTCCCCATTCTCCCCAGTCCCATCCCTGCCTCCCTCCGCTCCGCATCTCTTCCCTTTCACACCCCCATGTCGCTCTCTCGCCCTGTCCTTGCCTCCCTTCACCCTCAGCTCCTAGCCTTGTTTCTCAGCCGTGGGCACCACATCCCTAAACTGCTTCCGATGCCCCTTCCCTCGGTCTCCCTGCCTGCCCCCCTCTCCCTTCTCTTCATCTCCCCACCACCCTTCTCCCCATTTCCTGCCTCCCTTACCTCCATCTTTCTCCTCCCACATTGGAGCTCTTCACATCCTCAGGCTGACCCCCTCATGCCCCCTGTCTCTGACCCTTCTTCCTCCCTGCTTTGCTTCTCCCCTCAGCTCCCTGCCTTTCCTATCCACAATCCCTCTGGCCCTTCCCATCTCCAGCTCTGCTTCTTCACACCCACATCTTTGCCTCCCGGATTCCTGCATCTCTCCTCTTCCTCCTTACCCCCTCTCACACCTCGTACCTGCTCTCCCTGCTTCTGCTGTGCACCCATTTCTCTGATCCTCTCATCCCTCATCTTTGACCCCTACACCCCCTCCCGAACCTCCCTCAGGCTCTGCCCCTGCTCCCCATCCCTGCCTCTCTTTTACCAACCCTCCCTTCTTATCCTTCACCTCTAGCAGTCCTCTCTCTGGCCCCATATCTCTGACCCAGCTCATGCTTCCACCTCTCTGACCTCTTCCAGATCTCCACTTTCCAGAGCCCCCTCCCTGAGACCACCTCCTACCTCCACTCTGACCCCTTTAGGCCCCCGTCTCTTTGACCCTCTCACATTTCTGTCCCTGCCTCCTTTATGGCCCATTGCTCGGCCTCTCTCCTCCATCCCCCTCTCCCCCCCCATTTCTCTCTCTGACCTCCTGCACCCCTTTCTGAGTTCTTTTACCCACACCTCTGGGCCATTCTTTCTCCCTTCACATCCCTTCATCCCCTCCTCAGCATCACCTTCCTCCCCAGATTCTGGCTCCTTTCACTCTCCTTACCCCAGACCCTCCCACTCGTGGTAGGTGGCCCTCAGCCCAGGCGTCCTGAGAGCCTTCATCCCAATTTTGTGCCTCCCAGACCTCTCCCAGCTCCTCTCGCCCTGCTATTTCGGTCTTTTCCTCTTCACTTTCTTCTCTCTCTTCACCACTCTGACACCTCTAGCTCTCTGTTCTACTCGTGCCCCCATTTCTGCCCCATCCTAGGCTCTGGGCCTTGAGGACCCTCATCCCAGCTCTCTCCCTCATGAGGCTCTTACTTTTGCCTTCCTGTCAGTCCTCTGCCTTCCCCCTTAATTCCTCATTCTCCTCACATCCTTATTAATGACTGCAATCTCATCCCCAAACCCATCTCTCTGCTCTCTGATACCCCCATTTTGTACTACTTTGTCTTCTCACAGTTCCATCTCGATCCCATCCACATACCCATTGACTGCTTCCCTTCATGCCCCCCTTACACCATCATCCTCTGCCCCTTCTCCCTGGCCACATGTCTGCCCCCTTTCTCCTCCATCTCTGCCTCTCCACATCTCCCTCTTCTCTCAGTTCTCCCTTCTCCATCTCTGTTCTCTCTCTTTCTTTGTCTCTGCCCCTGTCTCTTCCATCTTTGCCCCTCCTCCATCTCTGCCCCCTCTCTTCCATTTCTTCTCCATCTCAGTCTCTTCCTCTCCCTCTGCCATTCTCCATCTCTGCCTCCCCAATTCCTCCTCACTCCCATATCTTTCCAATCTCTCCTCCATCTCTCTCCCTCTCTCCCTCTCTCTCTCTCTCTCTCTCTCTCTCTCTCTCTCTCTCTTTCTGTCTCTCTGTCTCTCTGTCTCTCTGTCTCTCTCTGTCTCTCTCTCCCTCCATGGCCAAAAGGATGAACATCAACTTTACATGAGAGAAGAATATAAAGAAATCTCAGACTTTTCTGTGTTATATTGAGAGTTGGTGAAGGTCAGTGCTGATTGATAGAGCCACAGAATTATGCCGATTAGATCTACTACAAATATATGTTCTGTAAGTCGCCTAGTGGATGAGAGTGCCAGTCCAGGAGTTAGGACTACCCGAGTTTGAATGTGACTTCAGATGCTTACTAGCTGTGTGACTCTGGACAAGTCACTTAATCTTTTTTGCCTATTTCTTCATCTATAAAGTGACCTATAGAAAGAAATGGCAAACTACTCCAATCTTTGCCAAGAAAATCCCAAATAGGGTCATGAAGAGTTGGATGTGATTGAAACTACTAAACAATACTCTCAAATGAGCCTTCTTTACTGCATGCCAAACCTTTTACTATTCCTTGATTGTTTCTCCTACTCTCCATAGCATCTGTTATATACCTCTTTTCTCCTCAAGTCACCCCTCTTGCCTCTCCCCAGCAGAGGACCTTGCCTCATAATTTAGGGAAAAAAAACAACTCAAGCCATCTGTCATGAATTAAATTCCCTTCTACATGAAGCCTTTCCCATTCTCTCATATCTAGCACTTTTCCTCTCTTGATTATTTCTTTATTCTGTGGATAGCTTGTTTATATTTCATGAGTTTCTTGAAGGCAGGGACAGTCCTTTGACTTTCTTTGATCCCCACCCCTTAACATAATGCTTGACAAAAAGTAAGTGCTCATTAAAAGTTTATTGACTAACTGATTTCAAGCAACCAGTCAATCAACAAGCATTTATTAAACACCTTTTATGTACCAATAATTGTGATAGGCACTACAGATACAAATATAGAATCTTCCTATCCATCTTCTAGCAACTTCTCCTTTCAATCATCTTCAGTTTCCTAATTTTTAATTTTTCCATAACCCTTGGTTCTTTGCCTACTATTTATAACCATTTCCAGATATCATTTATCCTTAAAAATATTTCACTTTTCCCAACCTCAAGTTGTATTCCTAGATCTCTTCTGTTTCACAGCCAAACACCTTGGGAAAAAAATTGTATTTGTTGCCCCTATGTTTTCATTTCCCACTTATTTTTTAGTCCCTTGTAATCCTCCAGATCATTGCTCAATTAACACTGCTCTCTCCAAAGTCATTAATGACCTCTTTTTCTTTTGGTGTTATTTTGTTAGATTATCGCTTTCAGAAAACATTCAGCAATACATTATATATAAAAGGAGAGTTTTTTTTTCTGAAAATTCACTGATGTAATTTTTTTTGCTGATTTTTTTTACTGTCACTTTATTTTATTTAAAATTTTTTTTACTGTCACTTTATTTTTATTTAAATTTTTAAATAATATTTTATTACCCCCAATTAGATGTAAAAACGTTTTTTAACCTTCATTTGTTTTTAGATTTTTGAGTTTGAAATTTTCTCCCTTGTTTCCTAAGACAGTAAGCAATCTGATGTAGATTTTACATGTGCAATCATGTAAAATATTTTCCCATATTAATCATTTGATGAGATAGATCTTGAATGAAAGAAGAAAAAGAAAGAAAGTGAAATGTATAGTATGTTTTGATCTGCATTCATACTTCATCAGTTCTTTTTCTGAAGACAGATGATATTTTTTCATCATAAATCTTTGGGATTTGACCTCTTGACTGCCAAATTCATACACAGTATCTATAATTTAGAAGAAATTGCCTCTGCCTCAGATAATCCCTATTTTTCTTCTGGAATCATCTCAAATGCCACTTCCTCCAGAAAGTCTCTACTGATTTTTCAGGTTCTGGTGCTCTTTTTCCCATGAGTTACTTCACACTTTTTATATATTTTGTATTTAACTTTCTTTGTATAGGCTATTTCTTCCCATCAGGATATAATCTTCTTGAGGGCCAGGAAAATTCTGTTTTATTCTATTCCCAGTACCTACCATATTTCCTGATACATAGCAGATACTCCAAAAATTCTTTTGAAAGAATGAATTCATGAATGACAATTCTGGCTAGACAATTCTAGGGCACTGGCAATGAAACATTAAGCATATTTCAAAACCCTTACCTTCTGTCTTAGAATCAATACTGTGTATTGGTTTTAAGGTGGAAGAGTGATAAGGGCTAGGCAATGGGGGTCAAGTGACTTGGCCAGGGTCACACAGCTAGGAAGTATCTGAGGCCAGATTAGAACCTAGGACCTCCCATCTCTAGACCTGGCTCTCAATTCACTGTGCCACCTGAAATAGTACATATTAAGAAGAAGAAAAGAATATGGGAGCTAAGGACAGTGACATATAGACTTTAGAAACTGTGAAGTTTTAATGGTTTCCTATATTAATGTCCTTCTCCTGGCCAGCTTCATCCCCCTTATTCATCAATTATTCCATAGTGCATTTTGTCATTTATAAATTCTTTTTTAAACCATCAAAATCATTGATGTTCCGTTATTGGAGATTGGGGAGGGGTGAGAAAAAAGGAAACTGCCTTGTTTTTCCTTCTGCAGGTCATCTGAGGACTAGGATACTCCAGGATGCCAAAGAGAATCCTGAAGGCAGTACCAGTGAGATAAAAAGATTGTGGGGGAAAAAATAGTGGGATATCAGACGAAGAAAGCCTTGTGATGCCTCACATCCTACCAATTTTGACTGAATCAACCCTAGTAAGATTCAGTTAAGACTGGAATAATGCAGTCTGCTAAGATAATTTCATAAGCTTTTGTGCTTATAAGAACTGTGTTTAGTTTTTTAAATAAAAGAGTCAGAAAGGCCATACCTTATTTAAGAGGACCAATAACTGGGGACAACTTTGAAAATATGGTTTCTAGGCAATAACTGAAAGAATGGCTAAGCAGAATAAATAAGGTAACATCACACAGCTGTATATATATACAAAGGAAAACAAACCACGGAACATACAATAAGCAACTTACTTTAACTCCCGGGATAAGCTAAAAACATTGTTATGTCAGTGTTCATTTATATAGTGACTTATGTTTCATATAGGTAATTTGTCAGGGACTACTAGTCACATATGCAACCCGCTGGCACATTTTCAAAATATGAGCTGACCACATTAGCACTGTTGACTTTGAGAAGGATGAGATTTTTAAAAAATATTTATTCATTTATATAGCGTTCCTTCTCTCAAGAACTCAAGGTGCTGTTGAGGGAATTTTTAAATAGACAATTTAATTTAAACACTTGACCTATTCACCATTTTGGTAAGTCATTCAGCACTTAAGCCAAGCAAAGTGCTGACTGATTTAACCTATTGAGTTGATCTTGGGAACAGAGGAAAAAAATAAAGGCTGACCTGTTTTACTTTTGTGTCACAGAGAACCTTATTAGGGAGTCCTTCTTTTCTTTCTTTCCTTTAAAACGTTTTTACTGAAAGTTATGCCCAATAAATTCCAATTCAGAAGTTAATGTGGGGCTTTATTTTTTCCTGTGAGACATCAAAATAATAGTGCTTTCCTCCCTCTTTCCCCTAATGTGACAGACTTGAAGGGAGTCACAGTGTGTGGTGGGGGAGGAGGTGGGGAAAGAGCTTCTGACATGCATGAAATTTTAGCCATTGCATAAAATGATAGGGTTTGCAAGATGTAAATAGTGTGGTTTGGATGAATCCACCTACTAACTTCTTTGTAAGTCAGGTTTTTCAAGTTGATCTTTGCTTTCTGCAATTTCTCAGATGATCTTTGCTTTCTGCAATTTCTCATCATCTTTCTACATAGATCATGGATTAATATATGGTGTATTTTAAGTGAAAATGTACCTGGCACTGCCTCTGAGGTCATTCTATTATGGAATGCCATTTTTCCTATTCTCGTCTTTCTCTTCAAATAAACACACAACTAATAAATTTTCAAGGAAATGATTTTCTTTCTAGGTTCAAATCTGGCCTCAGACACTTCCCAGCTGTGTGACCCTGGGCAAGTCACTTGACCCCCATTGCCTACCCTTACCACTCTTCTGCCTTGGAGCCAATACACAGTATTGACTCCAAGACGGAAGGTAAGGGTTTAAAAAAAGAAAATAAAAGAAAATGATTTTCTTACATATTCCGTGAATTTGTAGTTCTCTACATTGTTCAGTTTGTTTTTAGTTATGTCCATCTCTCCATGACCCCATGTTTTCTTGGCAAAAATACTGAAGTGGTTTGTTATTTCTTTCTCTAGTTCATTTTATAGATGAAGAAACTGAGGCAAACAAGGTTAAGTGATTTGCCCGAATTAATACGACTAGTTAAGTGTCTGAGGCCAGATTTGAACTCAGGAAGATGAGTTTTCTTTACTCCAGGCTCTATTCACTGTCCCACCTCACTGCCCAGCCTGCTTTTGTCAATATGTCATATATGCTTATTTTTATTAATATCTACACATTTATAATGTCACCCATTTGTAAATTTAATAGTGAGTGATAGAATGCCTATTGTATATATCTTAAGGCTTTCTTAGAGTATATCATTGTCACTTAAACATTGCCCCCTCCCATACTCCTTTTTAGGCTGATACTACAACCTGACTCTTCATTCAATGGAGTTTTTCTTCATTTTGTTTCAATTTAATTCATTCCCCTCATTCTCTGTTGTATTTATGTTGTGACTGGGTCCTGGAGAACCCACCATTGGAAGTATTTCTGAAACTTTCTTCCCACTGAAGATTTAGGCCATATCTACATGGGGAAATAATATCAGAATTTCTCACCTTGCTCTATGTGTATGAATTCATTCGTAAATGAATTTAACCATTTTGTCAACTATTGAAATAGTAGTAATCAAAACAGTTTTAAGAGATTAACCTTTCTTTGTAGTTATATGTAGAATAATATTAACCATAATTAATATAACATTTAGCTAAATATGTTCATTGTTTTAATATTAACTGAAATATTTTAAACTTAGGCCTAAGGGGAGATTTCTGTGTGTACCTGACTGTCATTCCAAGCCAGCAGTATTTTTTTAATTGTTTTAATTTTTTATTGTTTTGTTTTATTTTTGTTTTAATACTTTTAAATTGTGTAGTTCATAGTTTGTGTTAATAGGCAAAACTCCTCAGTAAACAGAAAACTATGCTCAAATGGGAGATGGGTATTTAATGATAGACTTTGGGTCCATTGGAGAAAAAAATTTGCATTAAATTTTGACATCAATGTTGTACATAATTGTGACCTGCAGTTTCATGTAAAATCCTCAGTTCTTCTACATATGTGCAAATACACATTCTATTTGGCTTGCTAAGTTCAAAATAAAATTAATTAAAAAAAAGAGGTTGACATGAAGCTAAATCATTTCTAGAGTATTGACAAATAAAACTGGAAGGAAAACAACAAACAGATGAAAAAATTGAACAGATCTCTTTGAATTTTTGTAACAAACTTTTTTTTCATTGATGACAGTGGAACCACCACATTTGAACTCTAACATCTCAGTCCCTGATGTACTATATGAGGAAGTGGAAATGGCACCAAAAAGATGAAGATGGAGAAAAAAAACTGGACCAGCCAAGTATACACAGAGGAAATCCTTGCTGGAGGCAACACAATTTTGAAGGCATTAAGGGACTTATTTCCAAGGTATCTGAAAAAAAGGAGAATGAACCAAATATTTGAAAACAGTTATGGGCAATATTCAGTATTTTAGTTCTTCAGTGGATTTGTTTGTTCATTATTGTGGACATTCCCATTATGTGGGAATTAGTGAAGATTGCAGTCCCTTCATGCCTTCTCACTTTGCATGATTCTTGTCCATGTTCTCCCATAAATCCTCCATAGAGTAGGTATCCAGTATGCCTTAGACTTATTTTGATGACTTTTTACAGTCTGTGAGCATGAATGCAACACTTTGGCAGTCTTTTCATTTCAACCCATGAAAATTCAGTATTTAAACCCTCCACCCACCCCCCAAAAAGACAATCAAGAAGACATAAATAGAGTCCAATTGATATGTTACTTTCTTATTTATATAAAATCCTTAGAAGGATAATATATACTTGTATCAAGGAAATCCTTGAGGAAAACATGAGAAGATAAAGGAAGAATTTTACAAACTTTTCTGCTATACCTTCACAGCCACACAATTAACTGAAAGGTTCAGAAATTAAGACATTACTTGGTATATTGCTTATGAATTATTAAAAAGTATTTATTTGATCTAATAGAATAAAATTCAGCCTTAAAGGTGCTCTTCTAACAAGGTATCTCTTTAGCTGGATGTGCAAGATAGGGGCAACATTGGTAATAAAGATTGGTATCAAGCATGGCCTAAAACAAAAAGATAAATGGTTTCAAAAGTGTTTTATGGTGTTGTGAAGGATGTTCAGAGCAGAATCCAAATGGATAAGGTCCTTCAGACATTCCTGTTTGCACAAGACATTGAACTGATTTAATTAAGCCCAAGACCACTACAAATCTTCTTAAATGAGATTCATGGTATATCAAAAAGAATTTGGCCTTACAGTTAATATAGGAAATTAAAATAGATGAAGGATGTTCATTGTTAGACTATATAAAATTGTTGGTTGAGCTTTTTAATCTGATTCATCGGTTTCAATATTCTGTAAATCTTGGGCAGACATTATAGATGGATAATGATCTGGGCCCTAAATTGAATATAAAGAAGTGGTCAATCTGGATTGGATTTGGAAAACTATGCAACATTTTGAATGATTTAAAGCTATACACCTAACCAGAAAATCCATCTTTTAACACCAGTATTTTCTCTGTGATCCTTTGTGACTCTGAATCATGGAATATCACAATATCTGAAGAATAAAAATGATTGGTGACATGAAAGGTAATTCTTGAAGATATGTATGATAGACATAAATAAGCTGCATTGAATTGTTAATGACAAAATGAACATAAGAAGCAAAGTAAACAATACATATTACTGAATGACTGGAAAAGAAGATAGGCTGGTTTTGAATTGATAGGGATGTTTAAAAGATAGGTGACCCATCTGTTGCATTTGCTCTTTACTTAATGTTAAGACATGTGGAAAGAGGCTCCCAGATTATCAAGTGGATGCTTTATAGAGGATTTAGAGGAGGAGATAGACAAGAATCAAAGTAAAAGAAGGCATGGATGGCTTGTGATCTGAAACATTGGGGAGTGTCTCCACATCAGTGAGATCATTGTCATTAAAGTATTGATATATTATAAGCATAATAGAACATGAAACTATTCATGGAAAATCTTCAATAACTTGAACGTATAATTCTTAATATTTATGATAATGATAATAGCTACATTTAAGGTGCTTTAAGGTTTGCAAAGCACCTTACATATACACTAACGTTCCTGCAATTAGGATGGTGTTAGATCACAAATCACTACTTGTCCTAGGTTCTTAGGTATACCTTAATGAAAAGCAACCCTCAAAGTGAGGAAGAGGGAGATAGAAAGGGAGAAAGACAAGGAGAAAGAGGGGAGAGAGAAAAAAGGAGAGGGTGAAGGTAAAAGAGAGGGAGAGGGAGGGAGTAGGACCTGCTTCTGAGTGCTCCTTTACTAAGCAGAAAAAAAGAGTAGTTTCCTTTAAAATAACATTAAAGAAGAAACGACAAGATGAGCTACTGTTGGTTGCTTTGCCTGCCAGAAAAAAAGAACCCGAATAAAAAGGGGCAAGTCCTAGATGATTCTTCCTTACATCCCACAAAATTTGACCTACTTCCCTCTTTTCAGGCTTAATAGCTGACTACACAGTGCTTCCTGAAGGTGTGAGGCAAAGTCATGCTATCTTTATTTTAAGTTCTTTACCAGATCTGATGGCTACTATGGGTAACTGTCCTTTTCTTGAAAGGAAAAGAAAGTAAGGATAGAAGGAAGGAGGGGGAAAAAAAAAGAAAAAAAAGTTGTTATTTTGAATTACCTTCATTTCTGAAAATACTCCTCCCTTTCTCCTCCCCTTCTTCTATTTAACTGTCTTCCCTCTTCTTCCCTTTCCTACCTAAAAAGTCATCCTTTGTAATATAGTATAAAAAAAAAAGAAAGAGGGTGGAAAGAAAATTGGTAAACTAAGCAACACAAAAAGTGATAGTATAGGGCAGCTGGGTAGCTCAGTGGAGTGAGAGTCAGGCCTAGAGGCAGGAGGTCCTAGGTTCAAACCTGGCCTCAGCCACTTCCAGCTGTCTGACCCTGGGCAAGTCACTTGACCCCCATTGCCCACCCTTACCACTCTTCCACCTATGAGAAAATACACCGAAGTATAAGGGTTTAAAAAAAACAAAACCTGATAGTATATTCAGTGTTCCACACTTGTAGCTGTAAAGGAGGAATTTTGCAAAGAGAGGTAGAAGGCCATGGAATGTTGTGAAACTAGGGAGTGAGAGGTGTACCCGTTTAGAATCCCAGAAAGAGGAGGGGGCTGAGGGTTCTAACTCCTTTACTTATCCCCCCATTTCTTCAAGCAGGAAAGGGAGAGTTAAGTTTATTCATCCCTTCTTCAATGCCAAATTGGATCATTGTGATTACATATATCTGAAAGGTAGGTAGCTTGGTATAATGGATACAGAGGTAATCTGTATAGCTCATCTGTGCTAAATGCTGGCTTTATGAACTTTGGCAATTAAATTCTCTGGATCTGGAAAATAAGTTTCATAGAAGCACTTGGCCTGTGTTCATGGAGCAGCCTTTTCAGATGGAATGCTCAGTACCAAAGAATTCTCAAGAACCTGAAAAAAAAATCACATGGCATTCGTTTTTTTTTTTTTTTTTATTGTTGTTTGTTCTTTCCATTAACATTGTTGTAGTCATTATAAATATTGACTTTCTGGTTCTGTTTGCTTCATTCTGCATCATATTATATATGTCTTCCCACGCTTCTCTATTTATAGTCATTATTCTTCCATTGATATTCCATTACATTTATGTATTGCTAACCACCAATTAATGATCGACTCTAATCTTTTATTTTTATTTGTATTTATCTCTACTTTTTTGCTACTACAAGAAGCATTGCTTTGAATATTTTAATACATGTAGTACCTTTCTTTCTATCCTTGATCTCTTTGAGGTATGCCTAGCAATGAGATCTTTCTCTCAATGGTTGTATGTATTTTTGTCACTTTTTAAAGCATGGTTTCAAATTGCTTTCTAGAGTGGTTGGGCCAATTCTTAGCTCTGCTGTGTTATTAGTGGACTTGCTTTTACACAGCCCCTCCAGTGGAAGAGTGAAGTTCTCTAGCCCCTTTATTTTTCTGTCATCTTTTCCAGTTGGCTAACTATATGTTAAAATCCCAGAGTTGTTTTGATTTGCATTTTTCTTATTAATGGTGATTTGGATTGACTGCTGTCCTTTAGAAAACAAAACAAAACAAGACTCATATGCCCTGCAGGGAAGTCTAATCTTGTTAACCACAGAAAGCCACATCCCAAATCTAGTGACTTAGGCTATTGTTGTCTTCTCATCAGAGACCTTTTTGTTGTGGTGGGACTCAGTGGGAGAGGAGTAAAATATTATGCCACCTCCCCATTTCAAGTTTCTGAAAGATAATGAATTCTCAGTTAGTAATAAGGCACAATTTGCAATTTTGCCAGAAGTAGGAAAGTTGGCCTGTTCCTTACAAGTGAACTTTCCAAAATAGCGTTCACCTATTCTGCCACTTATTCTGCCCCGGGCTTACAGAAACATAAATGTGATCTTGCTATGACAAATTTTGCTATGACAAAATTCTAATCTATTCCTACCCCCCAACCCCAACTCCTTTACTAGGACATAATTTAATATGGCAAAGAAGCTTAACATTGGTGAAATAGAATGAACTCTTGATTATATTTAAACTTGAGCTAGTTTGCCAACTACTTATCATACTTCTCGAATAGGAATGGGAATTGCACTTCCAATTTCACTCAGAATGGGAACTCCCAGTTAAGGAAACTCCCACTATCAAAGAAGGTCAGTACTTTTAACCAAGTCAGCCATAATAAACTCAGTCCAAAGGAGTGCATCCAGGTGGGAAATGAAGACTGGCCAGGGAGCCCTTTATAAGTGGAGGCTTTTAGAGGAATTCTTTACTCAGATTGTTACCCAGGGACTAAGCCTTCTTATGGCTTGGTGTGAGACATATACCTCCACCTCTCCTGTTCTCTCTCTCTCTCTCTCTATATATATATATACTTTCCTGGACCTTAGGTAACCTTGTTCAGTTACATATGAAGAAACTGAGGCAAACAGGTTTAAGTGACTTGCCTAGGGTCACATAGCTACTGGTTGAGGCAAATTTGAACTCAGGATGATGAATCTTTCTTGACTTCAGGCCTCATGTTCTATTCACTGTGCCTCCTAGCTTCTCCAGGTAGCTTTCCCCTGTCCTGAATAATATTCCTTCTTAAAAGGCTTGAACCTTGAAGTTCCTGGCTTAGGCACAGGCTCCTTGCTAAGGATCCCAGACCTGCTGAAGTCAAAATTGTGGAAGGAATCTTACAGCTGTGTCCTTACTCAGCCAAACTCCTTTCTTTGAGATATTTTAAATCAACTGAATTAGATATTACATATAGTTACTATATTGCTATATTTTGTTCATTTATACTGCAGAAAGCATCATTCTATTTAGTATGCGGGAAATTTATTTTCCCTCTTGGTCCAGGTTTCTGAGTCAATCCCTATAGAGAACTCCTCGGCCATGAAACTATTTCTACTTCAAATAATTTTATAAGGTAATCTTAGAGTCATGTAAGATGCAGAGAGAATATATTATTTGTCCAGGGTAACGCAGCCAGTATATTTCAGAGGTGGAACTTAAACCCATGTCATTGTGATGCCAAGGTATTTCTCCCTCTCCCTCTCCCTCCCCTCTCCCTCTCCCTCTCCCTTTCCTTCTTTTCCCTCTTCCTCTCCCCTATACCATACTACTGTCCTTATATAGGCAAAATTATTTTTAATTCATTAAAAGTGCTGTTAGCAGCTGTTCATATGAGAGAGTTAGCCTTTGGTCAGTCTTCTGAAGCATCTCTTCCTACAGCCCTTTTATTATAAAATCATTCCTTTGGGAGATATAGATTTTACTTATATGATTTTACTTATACTTCCTTTTCCAGGAACCTAACCTGTTGAACTTTATAAGACTTCTTTCATGGAAATCCAAAATTGGCTTGTCCTCCCTCAGGCCAACACTGTCTGGCATAATACTCTTTCTGCATGACATATTAATCTTGGTGACTTGGCATGAACACAGATTAAACATGGTGTGTACTTAGGGAGTGCAAACTCAGTTTTATATTTGTTCAAATTAAACACTAAAATAAATCTTACCTCAATCTACCTATTCAGTTTCATCTTCTATTATTCCCCCATACATGTTTTACATATTAGGTAAAGTGGATTAGTGACAGTTCATTGTATACAATCAGCTCTTTCTATCTAGTCTTCACTCTTGCCAGTCTCTAGATTAAAAGGGGGGGGGGGGGGAAGCAGTATCTTCTCTTGTTTTCACCTGTTGAAATCCTTGAATAACCTATTGGAAGTGTTCTTTCCCTTCTCTGAACTCCTTTACACTCTGCATACCAGTCTTAAGAAATATCACATGCTGTCTTTTTTACTTCATTTTATTTTTGTTCTACTTAAAAATCAAATAAATGAGCATTTCCATATATACATTGTAGAACAGAAGGAGAAAATTGTACATGAAACTTCACATTTTCATGATATACAGCTTGCCTTTCTTTTAAAGTATATAATAAATTCACCATATAACTTTCAAAGCTGTCCCAATTGTCTATGATTCCTTCTGCCTTTCCTTCTGGAGTGTGTGTGTGTGTGTGTGTGTGTGTGTGTGTGTGTGTGTGTGTGTGTGTGTGCACTCCCTTGCCTTATTACCTTTCCATTAAAAAAATAAACTTTTGCAATATATGCTTAGTCAAACAAAATAAATTCCCACATTGCTTATCTTTTTAAAAATCTTATTATATCTTATATGCATCTTGAGTTCATCACTCCTCTGTCAGGAGGTAGGTGGCATTTTGCTTCTTCATTTGAGTCATAGCTGGTCATTTCATTTGCAATTATCTTTGTGCATGATTTTATCCATGGTGATTATGTATTCATTTTGTACTCTCTCTCTCTCCACTCTTTCCAGTAGCACCTGGTACAGTACTTTGCACCTGGTGGGCAATCAAAAATATTTGCCAAATGTGAGAATAAATGAAGTGACCTTCTTGCAAAATATAAATCACATATTTTAATAGGATCATCAGCTATTTGCAGTATCTGTGCTATTGTTTTCTGTCCTGAGATGAATAATTGAATTGCTACTTATCTTTTTACGTTAATAATATCTTGCCTGTCCAATACTCTGCAAACCTTTGGAGGGCAATTCCATGTGTCCTTAGCATTTATCACAGTGCCTCTTCACACAAGATGTGTTCCATAAATTCTTTTTTAAGATGATAGTGTTGATTGAAAGCTGACTTAGAATTTAAATGCTGCTTTTGTTTTTCTGTTAGGTCTTAGTCAATTTGCCAACATTTACTTTCAGAAAAGCAGTATGGTATAGGAGAAAGAGTCTTAGACTAGAAATGAGAAAAACCTAGGTTTGAGGCTTACTCTAGCACTTATATATTTGACTTGAGGCATGGCCATTAATTTTTCTAATTCTTAGTTTCCTTGCTTGAAAAGGATAAGAATTTTTATACTATCTACTGAATAAGGGTGCTATGATGAAATGCTTCATAAACATAAAAATATGTTGTAATTAAAAGATATAGCTTAAGACATAATTATGTCTAGAAAAATTTTTTTAAAAGTTAAACTCGATCTCTAACTTTTCAGAAGCTGTTTTTTAGTTATTAATTCCGTCTCTAGATTTGTTTTCTTATCTCTTTTGACAGCCTAGAAGCTGTTTTATTCCTCATTAGCACCTCTACCAGAAGGTAGACAGGAGACAGAATAAAGGTAACACTTAAATTAGTTAATTTTGCTATGTAGTAAGAACTTTAGTGAGAAGTTTGAAGGGAAAAATGTTGAATAATCAACTGAAGTTGTTTTATTACTAGGGACAGTTGATGGCTATCTCATTGTAAATAAAAGCAGAAACAGGATGGTTGGGTACCACAGATTGATTTTTAGTGTAGAAATCCTCCATAGGCTGGAGAGAACAATTTAATACAAAATAGAAATATGCCAAGGAGTACTAATGTACCATTAGAATGAAATTCAGAAAATAATAGTACTTTTCTATAAAGCCAAATTGTAATACAGTACTTTTTCATTAAATGAGGAGATTGGACTTGCCATCAACTTGATAGAACCTACCAGAGCTTATTCTTTCTTGGCAGAGCATTTTAGAACTCAGCTAGTAGGACTTTAGTGGATGTCCCAAGGAAGTGATTAGATACGAATGTTATAAAATATCACTTGAATTGCTGTTTGCAAGGAGGAAGGAACAGAACAAGAATTTATTCATTACTCTCTATGTGCCAGGCACTGTACTAAGCAGATCTATAGTATTTTCTTGTTTGATCCTCACAACATCTCTGTGAGATAGGTATAGCTATGATACGTTTTCTGCGGTTGAAGAAACTAAGCCAGAGATTACGTGACTTGCCCAGGCTTACACAGCTAGGAAGTATCTGAGGCAAGATTTGAATTCACTCTGCTACCTAGTTGCCAAGATTGGGTTGATAGGTGCTAAGGAAGGCAAATCTTAGGTATTTATATCCCCAGAGCTTAGCAGAGTGAGTAGCACATAATAAATATTTAATAAATATCCCTCCCTCCCTTCCTCTTTTCCTCCCTCCCTCCTTCCCTCCACTCCCTCCCTTCCTCTTTTCTTCCCTCCCTCCCTCTACTGCTTCCTTCCTTCCTTCCTTCCTTCCTTCCTTCCTTCCTTCCTTCCTTCCTTCCTTCCTTCCTTCCTTCCTTCCTCTCCCTCT
>NC_058133.1:402718722-402775051 GCF_016433145.1 Gracilinanus agilis | reverse complement strand
TCCTTTCTTCCTTCCTTCCTTCCTTCCTTCTCTTCCTCCTTCCTTCCTTCTCTCCCTCTTTCCTTCCTTCTCTCCCTCCCTCCCTCCTTCCTTCTCTCCCTCCCTCCCTCCTTCTTTCCCTCCCTCCCTCTCTCTCTCTTCCTCCCTCTTTCTTTCCTTCCTTCCAAATATCATAGGCCTGGAGATGAGATGATCTGGGTTCAAATATGGCCTCAGACACTTTCTAGCTGTGTGACCCTAGAAAAGTCATTTAACCCCACTTACCTAGCCCTTACCACTCTTCTGCCTTACAACCAACATTTAGTATTAATTCTAAGACAGAAGGCAAGGTTTTCAAAAAAAGAAAAGAAAAATATCATGGATATATATCAATAATACAAGACCTTTTTCATTTTTGAATCTTAAGAACAAAGGTTAATATGTAGTTAACATAGTAGGTGAAAAAGTTGACATACTACCTGATTATTATACTTGAAAAGATACTCTAGCTGATTTTAGTAACTACTGTGTGTGATTTACTGAATAAAAATGACTTATCTAATTCTTATTTCTAATGCTGTGTGATAAGTGTAAAAGAAACTTGTCATCACAGTGAAACTTATTACAACTTTTGAGACTGTTACATTGTACGTTAACAAGAGACTAAACTCAGGCACAAAATCTTGAGGCATTTGGAATGTGAAGATTGTGCCATATGCCATTCAGAAGGTAATTTCTTTGAAATTTATCACTTCAATCATTTTAATTAGAGAAATAATCTGTTTGTAGAAAAAGATGAGAGATAATGTGAATGGTGGACCGAACTTTGGATTAAGAAAGGAAGTCACAGTAGGTCTTTGGTTCAAATCCTTACTCAAACTCTATTTTCATGATTTTGGGCAAGTTGCTGTTTTTCTAGATTTCCATTTCTTCCTCTGTAAAATGAAGGGGATGGACTAGACTTTAATAGTTCCCTCATGGTTCTAAATTCCATGATTAAAAAAGAAAATGCTCATGATTTCTGAAATATGTGTTGTGTACTTTTTCAGAAATTATGAATCGTTGCAAATGTGTCCACTCTTTATAGGAAAGCAAAGATTGAATGGAAAAGATTTCTGAGTTATCTAATAATACATTGTACTTTTTTCTGCTTTCCCCACAACCTACTTTGTACTGTACTTGCCTCTATGTATAGACTTTATTTCCCATGACTATGTTACAAGGTCCTTGAAAGCAAAGTATCTTTGGCAAGATTTGAATCTACTCTGCTACCTAGTTGCCAAGATTGGATCTCTGATTTATCTGGAATAGTTAATCATATTTAGTAAACAATAAATGCTTAATGAATGAAAATTTTTATTTATTAACTATTAATACAGTTTGAGTTGTATTTTCAGTAAAGGATGATGGAGTTACACTGATCAAGCCATACTCCTATAATTGTTTCCCTAGTCATGGTCAATGTGACATTCTTTTGCAAAATGGTTGCAAAATGAAGTGTAGTTGACAGAAGAGAAAGGGAAAGAAACAAAAATGTATTAACTACCTACTATCTGCTAAGGACTATATACTAAGTACTTTATGAATATAATCAGATTTGATCCTCACAGCAACCTTGGGAGATAGGTGCTGTTATTATCCCCATTTTATAGTTGAAGAAACAGACAGATGTTAAGTAACTTGCTCAGGGTTGCACAGCCACTAAAAATCTGAGGTAGGGTTTGAACTCTGCTTTCCTTGGCTTCAGGTCAAGTGCTCTTTCTATTATGCCACCATCTACACATAAATTTACTCCTATCTATCAGAGGTCCCTTCATTTAATAGATGAAGAAATAGGACTAGGGAAAAGAAGTGACTTGGCCAGGTTAGCTTATTAGCACACAGGTAGTAAATGGCAGAGTCAGGATTTGAACCAGGATCCTTTCACTGTAAATGCAGTCCACTCTCTATTTTTCTGTGGATACTGAGATCGAAGAGTAGAGTGTACCTAAGTGGTCCAAACGTGACATTATCCTCCTTAATACAATTTTCTAACAAAACTAAACAGATGGAGACATATATCTTGACTTGCATTAGTTCATTCAGAATAAAACTTGAACTCATGGAAGGGTAGCTCTCTTTTATTTAGCAGGAAATAAGAATCATGCCTGCCATTTTATATAGCACTTTGAGGTTTGCAAAGTGCTTCATGTAGGATAATTCATTTGATGTTGATAACCACTGTAGGTGCTAAGGTATCCACTTTATATGCTGATCACAGGATAATGGTCTTAGAGTTGGAAGAGACTTTAAAAGTCACACACCAACCTCCTCATTTCACAAATGAGAAAGTGAAGCTCAGAAAAGCTAAATCACTTGCCTGGGGACACACAGAAAGTGTCTGAGATGGAACTCAAATCCAGACCAGCCTGACTCCAAGACCACTCCTGCTAGAGAGAACTTTTTTTAAACCTATACCTTCAGTCTTAGAATCACTACTATTTGTTACAAAGCAGAAGAATGGTAAGTGGGGGTTAAGTGACTTGCCCAGGATTACACAGCTAGGCAGTGTCTGAGACCAGATTTGAACTCAGGATCTCCCATCTCTAAGCCTGGCTCTCAATCTACTGAGCTATCTACCTGCCTCCATGTCAAAGATTTAAGTCTTGATCTTATTATCCTTAACACACACATACTCCTCCTCCATATGTGCCTTTTTCTTGTACTCATGGAATCATACTATTTTCATGAATTGGATATTAAAGCATTTATGCCAGTTTTAACTTCAGTTTATATGTAACAGTGGGCAAAAAGAACCTTTCTTTATAATCTCTAGGTCTCTAGATTGATCTTAGGCAGTAAGGCAAAAAAAAAAAAAAAAAAAAAGGATTGGGGCCATGTAAAGGCAAAGAAAAAGTAGTTATAATTCTTTTCTCCTGGTGATCAATACTGGTATATAAATTTGGAACTATACCTCCCTCTCCATGCCTTTGCATAGGCTGACACCTATGCATGGGATCTTTCTTCTGAGCTGGTTCTCTTAAATTCACTCATTTCCTTCAAAACCCAACTCAAGCAATCCCTTCTGCATGAAGCTTCCCTGATCCTACCTACTTTTGCCTCCCTACCAAATTTATCTTGCATTTTGTTTTGTATATACCTGTGTGTGTGTGTGTGTGTGTGTGTGTGCTGTTTTCTCCTATAGAATATAAGCTCCTGTAGGTTAGGGAGAATAAACAAAATTTAGTGACAGATTGAGTGAGTAGAGTGAAGTGAGAGGGAGGAGTTAAGGATATCCCAGAGGTTGCAAACCAGGCTCATTAGAAGGATGAAGTTGCCCTAGACAGAAATAAAGCAGTTCTATAGATTAATTATGTGTGAGACCCATCAGAAAGTTACTCAGTTACATCACTTATTATTGTTTAAGTATAAACTACAATTAATTTGAATGACAACTTTTATAACCTTTCAATGTCAAGCAGTTAGCTGCCCCCTTGTAACGTGCAGCACTATTCACAGAATACTTGCTTATTAAATATGATTTGACTGACTAAATGAATACATACTCTTAAGAAATTGTTAATAATTCAAGAATTAATAATCTATACTCTTAAATGGTTAATTCAAGAATAAATAAATTATTAGTACAAAATATTAATCGTTCAATACTCATTTTTAGAATTTACATAAATCTTTTATAAATAGCATAAAAATAAATCAGTCCTATAAAAACATATTGATGTAATCCAACTAACATAGTAAAGGAGCTTCTCCCATGATATTGCACAAAAGATTCTGTGTCTGCATGCTTATGGGTGTTCAAGTTTATATCTTATCCAGAGTGACAAGTTGCAAAACACCATTGTTACACATAAAGCTTGAATAATTACAATTGCAGGCATAAATTTGTTGCTTTGACACCAGAACCTCGCCTGCCTCTAGTAGCCTTCTCCCTGAAGCCCTTCATAGTGGTGATGTGATCAAAGGAATTTAGAAATGAGCATACTCTATGCCTAGCTGCTGCTAGCAAACTCTTATACTTTGGGACGATGGAGGAAGGAATTCTGACTCTCACCTAAGATGTAGGATTATAAACTTTCTTGAACTTCACAAAATGAACAAAGGAGAGTACTAACAGGGGATCAGGACATAATTTAAACATTCACCTACAGTAGGAGTAGAAATGTCTCTCTCTTCACAGAGGTGTCAAATGTTATGAAGAGAAGCTACTTCCGTGACTTATTTGGAAATTATGGTTGTTTCCTTTCTGTCTTTTCCCTTCTCTTCCATGCCACTCAGTCAATAAATTGATAATATTCTCTGTAGTTTCAGAGGAAAATACATCTTTAACCTTCTTTTTGCATAGTGGAAAGGGAATCATTTAAAATGATGGGATAATTTTTCTCTTCTATTTCACTCTCATGCTTTTTGTCCCTTCTTCGTCTTAATGTTTGCTATTATTCACCATCAAAGAAAAGGAGGGCTCTGAAATAGGGTTCCTGTTGAGTAAGCAGTGTCATTGCATTTCTTGTTTTAGGAAGCTCATTGTCCTTTGCTCACTAAGTTGTTAAAATTTGCCAGGATGTTGCTTGCAACTTTAAAATACTCAGACAATTTCGTTGGCCAAGTCTTGTGTTTTTGTACCCATGGTGTGTAGGTGATGGCTTTTTTTACCTTTTTCTTCCACTAATGATATGGTTTGCCTGTACCACTGTAATTATTTCACCTGCGTCTATGAAACCTATGCCATTTCCCTTTAAAGAATCCTTATTAAAATAACAGAAATAAATCCATTTTGATTGTATGTGGTGAAGCTGCTCCTAATAAAGCAAAAAGATCCCTTGTGTGGGACTCTAAACTGTGAAGAGTCTTCCCCTCTTAATAGAACTACCAGGAATACTTAGGAAGATGGTGAAATAGCACTGACTAGTACTTAATTTTGGTATGAGAATATTGAAGATCATAATGTGAAGAGAATGTGCCTAACTTGCAGTGAAAGATGTAATTCTTTAGATCCTTATCATGTCCACCCTATATGAGAGTAACCATGAGAGAGAGACAGAAACACACAGAAACTCTACCTTTCTATCTAGATACACAAGAAAAAGAAAATTAAACTTTGCATGCTGATCCCTTTTCAAAAATCAGAAATTTCCTCTTAGTGAATTTAAACCATATTCTGTTTAAATACATTTCAGCAAATTTGCCCAGGCTTTAAACTCAATTGACGTTGAAACCACCTAAATATTAAAGCAACCTAGGAAGAGGTTTTGATGGAAAACCTAACAATCTCAGCTGAGGCAATGCAGCAGGACTGCTTTCCAATGGAACATGAAGAACTTCCAAAATAAACTAGACTGCAAATAGATTCAGTCATCACCTCCTCTCCCTTTCTTTGCTTTAGTTGCTGGAAAGTCCTTTCCCCACTCTATTATTCTACTTTCTACCTTTTGCTTTATAATGGGATGTTTCTTTTTCAGAGGCCCTGGGGTTAGCTGTGCTAATTTTTACATCTCTGAGTTAAACCCATTTATCTGAACTGTGGATTCTAAATTTAACAAGAAGAGATACAGGACTTTATAAAACAGAATGGATCAGAGATCTGTGTATGTCTGTCTGGAAAATTGTCACATTTGACTAGTGCATAGCTTCAGCCTCTGTCCATTTAAAAAATTGACAGCTTGTTAAGTAGCCATGTTCAGATGGGTATTTGAACTGAATCACGTGTGCATATGACCAAACAGATAAATAAAAGAATATGCATATAGTTGAGC
Source organism: Gracilinanus agilis (assembly GCF_016433145.1). Classification (NCBI taxonomy): domain Eukaryota; kingdom Metazoa; phylum Chordata; class Mammalia; order Didelphimorphia; family Didelphidae; genus Gracilinanus; species Gracilinanus agilis. Next base: position 402,769,319 of record NC_058133.1, on the reverse strand, counting down.
CTGTTCAAAGGTGACACTCAGGGAATGTACTTCTTAGTGCATGCAAGAAGAAGCAATGTGGTGTCGTGGATCGAAATTTGAACCTGGAGTCAGAAAGACTCACCTTCAAATTCCTCTTCAGCCACTTAGTGGCTGGGTGACCCTTGGAAATTCACTTAACTCCACTGAACCCCAGTTTCCTCATCTATAATATGAAGATAATGATCATTTAATTCAGATTAATTCAATTAATTAATTAAATCATTTAATTTTAACACTCAAATAAGATAATACAGGTGAAGTGCTTGACAAACCTTAAAGATTAGCTGCTGCCTGCTGCCACTGTTACTATTACTACTACTACTTCTCCTCCTCCTCTACATAAGTTCTTTAACCCCTTTCTTATTCCCAGTTTACTCATCTGTAAAATGGGGTTAATACTAGCACTTCCCTCACAAGGTTGTTGTGAGAATTGAGTGAGATAATAATGTACTTTGTACACTTTAAAGTGCTATATAAATATTAGCTATTATGATTGTGCACGTGTTGCTACAAAGGTTAACTGACATTCTTACTGCTGTATTTCCAAACTAAGTGCACAGATAAGTTTTGTTTACATGATGCTTAAACATTCTGATGGGAAATATAAGAATGAAGTCAGCTATTCAGCTGTCTTGCCTATATATAATCAAACAGGGTGTTCTACCCACATCAGCTATTTCTACAAAGCTCTGCAGGAAAAAATCTGGCATCATGTAGTTAAAACATCTGGGTGGATTGATTCATTTTCATCTAGATGTTTATATATTGCTTGAATATGGCCATAGCTTGTGTGCTAGATGGTGATTTTGTTGTTTTCAGCTCATGTACCTGCCAGGTGATTTGAGAAGAGCCAGAACAACTGTGCCTGGTTAACATTTGATTCCATTTGTGGACATTTACATACATGAATGAAAGTTCTGTCAAAATATAAATATAACACTTTTCTTAAATTGCACAATTTTTAAGAATTACTATTTTAAATTCTTATACTTCCTTTTCTTTTCTCTTTTAAATCCTTACCTTCCACGGTAGAATCAATATTGGTTACAAGGCAGAAGGGCAGTAAGGGCTACTTACAGTGGTTTGAGGTCTATGAAGTACTTCATACATTTTCTTAACTGATTTTCACAATGGCCCTGTGTATTAGCTAAAATGAAAATAGTTATCCCTGTTTTATAGAGCTAAAACTAGGGTAAGGCACCTAAGGCTTTTCCCCAATGAAACTCAAATTCAGAAAATATAAGAATTAGGGAGCAACTGGATAGCTCCTTGGATTGAGAACCAGTCTAGAGATGGGAAATCCTAGGTTCAAATCTGGCCTCAGATACTTCCTACCTGTGTGACTCTGGGCAAGTCACTTAACACACATTGCCTAGCCCTTACTGCTCTTCTGCCTTGTAACCAACATTGATTCTACCATGGAAGGTAAGGGTTTAAAAGAGAAAAGAAAATAAAGTATAAGAATTTAAAATAGTAATTCTTATAAATTGTGCAATTTAAGAAAAGTGTTGTATTTATATTTTTCTTATTTAATAATTTTTATTTTTTAGAAAAGTTAACATGGTTATAAAATTCATGCTCTTACTTTCCCCTTTATCCCCCGACTGCCCCCCCCAATAGTCGATGCACATTTCCACTGGTTTTAACATGTGTCATTGATCAAGACTTATTTCCAAATTGTTGATAGTTGCATTGGTGTGGTAGTTTTGAGTCTACATCCCCAATCATGTCCACCTCAACCCATGTGTTCAAGCAGTTGCTTTTCTTCTGTGTTTCCACTCCTGCAGTTCTTCCTCTGAATGTGGGTAGCATCTTTACCATAAGTCCCTCAGAATTGTCCTGTGTCCTTGCATTGCTGCTAGTACAGAAGTCCACTACATTTGATTTTACCATAGTATATCAGTCTCTGTGTATAGTGTTCTTCTGTCTCTGCTCCTTTCGCTCTGCATCAGTTCCTGGAGGTCTTTCCAGTTCACATGGAATTCCTCCAGTTTATTATTCCTTTGAGCGCAGTAGTATTCCATCACTAGCATATACCACAATTTGTTAAGCCATTCCCCAATTGAAGGGCATACCCTCATTTTCCAGTTTTTTGCCACCACAAAGAGTGAGGCTATAAATATTTTTGCACAAGTCTGCTTATCTATGATCTCTTTGGGGTACAACCCCAACAATGGTATGGCTGGATCAAAGGGCAGGCATTCTTTTATAGCCCTTTTTATTTATATTTTGACAGAACTTTCATTCATTCAGCAGTATGGAAACTTCTGTTGTTCAGTCATTTTTTCAGTCATATCCAACTCTTAATGACCCCATTTGCGGTTTTCTTGTTTAGAACACTGCAGTGGTTTTCCATTCTCTTCTCCAGCACATTTTACAGCTAAGGAAATGGAGGCAAACAGAGTTAAGTGATTTGCCTGGAGTCACACTGCTGGTAAGTGTCTAAGGCCAGATTTGAACTCAGAAAGAGGAGGCTTCCTGACTTCTAGATCCAACATTCTAGCCATTGCTCCAGGTAGCTGTTCAATTTACAAACTAGTAAGAAATAATAATGAGTTAGAGTAAGAAGCTACTTTCTTCCCCCATCTTCATCCTAGCACACATTAGGGAAACTTTCTCCAGTTTTGCCTTGCCCTGCTCCCTGCCTAGGTAGCAGCTTCCAGGTAGAAGTGTTAGGGTTTCCTAGTTTAAGAACCCCTATACTTGAGTTTAATTTGTATTTCAGTTAACAAAAGAAAAAAAAAACAACTCTATCTAATTTTGAGTTGTGGAATTTAAATTTCTACCATTTAGTAGCTGCTTTACAGTTTAAATAGGTAATACATTATTTTGTACATGCTTTTACATATTATGTTCAATTGTGTATCACTTATTTCTCAAGAGTTGGGGCATATATCACAATGAAAACCAAAGTCTGAGTCTTTTAATATGTGGAATTTGTTATTCAAGAACAGAATCATACATTTTTTTGAAGAGCATAAATCAAATGTAGATACTATATGACATTATAGATTTCTATCTTACTAAGCTAGCACTCTGCACATAGTATAGCAGATGTGCTTAATAAATGTCAATAGTGATGAATTTCATTCTGTGGCAGATAATGTAATGTTGAATAGTGTCCTTAAAATTACTGTAATAATTCCACATGTCTGAATACAGTCTGTTTTTTCCTGGGTTTAATATAAAGAAGATACATCAACTATTCATTTAGATACATTCATTCAAGCCATTTTAAGTTGTTCAGATAATCTATATAGAACAGATTACAACCTGACCGAGTTGCCAATCAAAAAGAGAAATGGATTTTTTTGAATTTTGAATAAATGAAATAAATATTTGAATAAATAAATAAAAAGAGAAAACTGAGATCTTCAAAATATTGGAATAAGTAGGTGTCCACACAGCTAATAGAAAGAATCAACCTAATTTTGTAGAAGTGCTTTTTAGGTGGAATTAAAAGGCATATAAATTTTTTATTTGAATCTGTAGGTGATGTAAAGTTTTAACTATTCAAGGAAATAAATTTCTTAGTGAAGCAAAGCTCACTTTAAGAACTTTAGGAAGAGTGTGTAGAAGGACACAGCTATGGGCTAGGAGTCAGCATGTTTCCATCTTAGTCCTGTTTCTGCCATTTAGTGGCTTTGTGACCCTGAATGAGTCACTGGATGTTTCTGAGCTTCTCCAATCTCATCAAAACAAAAAGGATAATAACATCTGTCTTGTATGTATGGCAAGATTGTTTGGAGGATCAAGTGAGACTATACATGAGTGGTTTGGTAATTATAAAGTGGTATAAAAATTAAATCACTTTATTATAATATTTAGTTGAAGGACACCATCAGCATCAGGGTTTGCAAAATTATGATAAAATCATAGATTTTTGAGTTGAAAGAGACCCTTGAAATCATCCATTCTGACTCTTGCCCTAATCAATAAATGATCCTCCCACCTTTGTTTGGAGACCTCTAATTAGGGGGATACAGGGGCCCATTCCAATTTGGGAGAGCTCTCATTGAAACCTAGATATACTATATATGTGTTTTTGCCTTCATATTTTACTTAAATAATCCTATCAAAAGAAGAAGTGAGTTACCTTGATATTACTTATTCTTCATGATCTCATAATGATCTTTTAGTTATTGTCTCTTCCCTTTCTAGGTGTTCACAACCTGTCTTTTTAATAATTCATTTTAGTATTTTACCAAGAATTTTACCAAGAGTTAATCAGTTCATCATTTACCTCTTTGGAAAATCAGGACAGAATGTGCCTATTTCTAGTCCAATTGCACTTTTCCTATTCCCTATGATTCCTAATGTATGATTGACATCAGTTCAGTAATCACATTTGTAAGTGAATTTGGCACTCTGAGAGGAGTTTAAGGTAGCTAAGTGGTCTCTTACTATCTCTTTAGTTACCTTGTGTTCCCATTTTAGGTAAAGCAATTTTGTTCTCTCTTTCCCTAAGTAAAGAAGGGAACGGGCAAAGGGAAGTAGTTGGGGGCGGAGGATGTCTTCAGTTATATGACCTGGTTTTCATCTCTTTTACATATTTTAGCATGCCAATGAATCTGTAATTTCATTGCAGAATCTCAGAGTTGTGGTTTTTAGGGACCACCTATTCCAACTTGTACCTAAAAACGAATTTCCCATACATTGTAATCAATAAGCTTTTGCTTAAAGACTATGTTCCTAGACATCCCATTCTACTTTTGGATAGTTCCAATTGCCAGAATTGATTGTCCCTCAATCATTTTTAATCATATCCGACTCCTAATAACCCCATTTAGGGTTTCTGTGACAAAGATACTGGAGTGGTTTGTCATCTCCTTCTCCAGCTTATTTTACAGATGAGGAAACTGAGGCAAACAAAGCTAAGTGATTTTCCCCGGGGGCACACAGCTAGCAAGTGGCTGAGGCTAGATTTGAACTCAGGAAGATGTCTCCCTAATTTCTGGCTCAGCACTTTATTCACCGTGCCACTTAGCTCCCTGAAAAATTTGAGAAAATTCTTCTTTATCTTAAGCCCAAACTTGTCTCTTTGTAATTTGCTCCCATTGCTTCTACTTCTATCCTCTGGAGCTTAGTACAGTCACATGATCTCATCCTGTTCGACTTTTTCTGAGTTGTCTCATAAGGATGTCCACTCAGTTTCCTTCCCCTTGTCCACTTGGCTTTACGTGGGTACCAGGATGTTACATAAACTTAGCTATCCTTTGCTGACTCCACTCTTCCAGTCATACTATTTTTCATTATGATTATCTCATGGAACAATTCTTGTGCATGTCCTTTTAAGAACTTGATAAATAAAGGTAGTTAGGTGGCACAGTGGGTAAAGTGTTGGGCCTTGAGTCAAAAAGACATGAATTCAAATGTGACTTGCTGGTAGTATGACCCTGAACAAGTCATTTTACCTTGTTTGCCTCAGTTTCCTCATCTGTAATACAAGAATAATCATAACATTAACTTGCCAAGATAGTTGTGAAGATGAAATGTGATAATATTTGTAGTGTTTGGCTTGGTACATAGTAGATGCTTAATAAATGTTCATTCATTCGTTCGTTCATTCGTTCATTTCTTTCTCTTTCCTTCCTTCCTTCCTTTTTTCTCTTTTCTTCCTTCCTTCCTTCCTTCCTTCCTTCCTTCCTTCCTTCCTTCCTTCCTTCCTTCCTTCCTTCCTTCTTTCCTTCCTTCCTTCCTCATTGTTCTCTTTAGTTATCTCCTCTTTTATTACGTCACTGGAATTTGTTGGAACTAAAATTCCAAGATTTCACCCTTGAAAGTCTCTTTATCCCTCTCTGGTTATAAGATACTAGCTGTCCTTTCTCTGAACTTTTTTTCAGATTCATATCAGATGACTCCCTCCTTATTCTCACTGTAAGTCTCCACCTCCAACAACTTATACATCTGTCTCCTTTTCACTGCATCCTTTAGTTCAGGCCCTCTCTATCCCTTACCTAAACTATTATAATGGACTTGTAATTGTTTTCCTCACTAAAGTCTTTACCCACTTCAACCTATCCTCCATACAGCTGGCATATACAATAATATTCATAACCAATACAGTCAATACCAAAAAAAAAAAGTAATTTTTCCTCAAGCATAAGTCTCCTTTATCCAATAAGCTCCAGGCACTTCTATTGCTTTTTGGATAAAATATAAACTCATTTTTTTAAAAGTTTTTTACAACCTACCTCCAATGTACTTTCCCAGTTTCATTATACATTGCCACTCTTCCCTCACTTTATGGTCTGCCCAAATGGCTTTTTTGATGTTCCTCACTCATGACACTTTATTTCCTATCTCTATGCTTATGATTCTTTCTTTACCTCCAACTCACAGAATCCCTTCCTTTCTCCAAGATTCTGCTAAAGCACTTCTGTATTAAGCTGTTCCTGACCCATTCCCCAACTACTAGGGCCCTCCCTCCCTAAATGACCTTGAATTATTTGACATCTATATTCAATATATCCCAAATATTCATGTCGGTTCACCTGATAGAATGTGAATTCCTTGAATAAAAGGGAATTTCCTTTTTGTCTTTTTATCTCTAATGCCCACTGTGTTTGAAATATAGTGTATGCTTTAAAAATGCATGTTAATTGGTTGATTTGTGGTAGACCCTAAGATAGACACAATTATAAACAACAGGTGGTCTCTGCCATTGTTGCTATTATTCATTCCCTTAGTTGTATCCAACTCTTCATAACCCCATGTACCACACTAGCATACCAGACTTTTCTTCCTCTACCTTCTATCAAAGTCTGTCCAAGCCCATGTTCATTGCTTCCATGAAACTTTTCCTCTCATCCTCTGTTGTCCATCTTTCAGATATATGTCATTAATTACATAGGAGAAATGTAGGTTATTAGGAAATAAAACAAAGTAGTTCAGAATATCTTCCCAGCCAATGGTGGGTCAGTTTTATTTTCTTTGTCTTTGAAGTACAGCAGAACACTTTCTATTCAAGGGGTCATTTTGCCCTATTGACTAGGTCTTTGCCAAGAGACCCTCCTCTCTTTTAAACTTAAAAGCATCTTAGGTTTAGATTAAAGTTTCACATTGTATGCCAGACGCATGTAGCTGACACTGATTCAGGATTATGGTACATAGGGGGAAGTTTCTAATAGCACTTCATGAAAATTTTCCCTTATGCTATTTGTTTTGTTTTTCTAACAATAGGTTGATTTTTAAAATTTTTACTTGAGAAAACCACCCAGTGATAACTAGACAATCTCCAGTGAGTACTCAGTACTTTTAAAAAGTGGAGAAGTGGAGGAATGGCTTTCTGAGAGATGATGCTTTGTTCATATCTGCCAGTGACAGCGCCCTGCAGAGTGTCAATCCTCATTGTGACTGACAAGATTCCCATTCACAGTACATGTCCACACTACATACATGTGATGTCTGAGAGGAAGAGTTTAGTACCTAAATGACACTTTTCCCTATAATAATTTGAGAAATGAATGACTTTATAAGACTTTTCTTTCTGTCATCACTAATAACAAAAAAAGCAATGATTGTAGCATTTAGTGTCATACAAATACAATAAAAACACATTAAAACATCCCTTCATAAAGCTAAGGATGTATACATATACACACAAGCCTACTGATCATTTTGTATTATTAATTATTCTGAACCTTTGAAATGTTTGACATTCATAAAGAAAGATGTTAAGAGGAATACATTAATAGCCATAATGAAAAAAATCTAGCTCTCATTCCTTCTTCAGTCAGGCAGTTAGTCAATCAAAAAGCATTTATTAAGCGATTACTCTGTGTCAGGCACTGTGCTAAGTGCTGAGGATACAAAGAAAAGGCAAAAATATTTCCTACTCACAAAGAGATCATAGTGTATAGGGGGAAGGGAAGCAAATGTGAAAATAACACCGTACAGATAAGGTAAAATATAGATAAGAAAGACTGTTTCAGATTAGAAATAGACTGCCTATGTTTATCGTTATTGGAGTTAGCATCTACTTCTTTTACTTTTCCAAGAAGAGTTTTTTCTTTGTTTACAGGCAATTAGTAATAGGATTGCCTCTCATTTTCAGAGGGGATGGAGCTAGTCATATGGAATTATCAGTCATATAAAGCAATGTGGAACTAATTACTGGAGAGTATTGTCCCTCTTTATAGTATACATTTATGTTGGAAAGAATTATATGATAACTTGCCTTTTTAAAAAAAATACCTACATAGGGAAAGGTGATTCTTTCCTGAAAGGGATTTACATTTTCCTTTAAGTTCTGAAAGTGATAAAAGCAATAGAGTAAGCAGTTACCCTTTTAAGCAGAAAAAGGGGAGAAAACTCTCAAAACGATGCTCATTCCATCTCTTCTACCACAACTCCAAAAGGTTGAAGTGATGCAGTAGAATCAATTCTTATAGCATTTGATCATTACAGATGAATGGATTCCCTCCTAGATCAGTTTCCATGAGGAGTTTTTATTATTTGTTTCTTTTTATTTCTTTTTATAGTATCTTTACTGGGTCAGTTGAACTAGGTGTAGGAGGAATATTTCCTTTGAGATTTAAATGGCTCAGCAACCTCATTGATGTAGTGTTTCCATCACTGATGTAGTTAAGTAGCCTGATCACACTTCCATATACCATATGTTTACTGTCCCTGTCTTAATGTAATATTATTAAAGTAAATTTTCCATAGAAGATCCACCCAATGCACTTAAGACCTTCTTTGTTTCTTAAAACATTTAATGGATACTAGGACAATGCTCAGGCTCTCCATCTGATGCCTTGACTGGCTTTCTTCTTTCCTTTTTTTTTTGATCATACATGTCCTGACATATATTCCTCGAGTGTATATCAGTGCTTTTTGTATACTATTTAATATTTACATTACCTATTATGAATCTCTTCACTATCTTTTGGGTCATTTGAAAATTGGATTCCTCTGGGTTTGTAATGTTTCATAGTTGAAGGTATGCATCCTCAAAGGGAGAATATTAGTGTTAAAAATGATGACGTTCTGTATCTTGGGAATAATTGACATTACTGCATGATTTGTCATTTTCAATCTAATTATTTCCTACACACACACACACACACACACACACACACACACACACACACACATTTTAGTTGTTTTATCATTGGCAAGTTTGTCATTGTCCCTGACAATTCTCTGAGACTAAAAAATTACAGTGGAGTTATTCAAGCTGATAAGTGAAGGGAATTTTTACTCTAGGAATCCCCCATTTTAATGAAATCACAGGTCTAATGCACTCCCCCCAAAAATTGAAATCAAAGTGGTTTTTTTCCAGACTTACATGGATTTATAGTTTGGTGGCAAATAGCATGATGGATAACTAATTTAGAAAGGAATAAAACATTTCTGGGTGAAAGTGTGAAAATACCTGTAGTCTTCACCTTTCACTTTTGTTTCTTCATTCATTTCAAAATATTTATTTTTGCCTCATTAAGGACAGTTTTTCCAAACAAAAGATTTGACTCTTATTTGATCTTAATGACTTTATGTGACTTCATATAGAAAACTACATAGTAAGGAGAAACGTTTTTGGACTTAATTCAATTTAGTCTTCCAAAAAAACCCACAAATGATTAAATATAACTAGGGAAGTATAACCAATCTTATTTTCCAATTTTCTAATGGATATGTGATCTCATTAATATGGGGATCTCCTACAAAGATGCATATCACAACCAATTCATGCCTGTTCAACTAATGAGATCCTCGTTTACTAGGAATCGAATGAGATAGTGTTTGTAAAGCACTTATTAGCACAATGCCTAGTACAGGGTTGGCATTAAAAATCCTTATTTCATTCTCTTTTTCTCTTAATAAATTATATGTAATTGTATATATATATATGTATGTAAACCAATCATATGTTATATATACATATGAAATGCTTTGCAAAATATAAGGGACTATAAAAATATTAGTAATTCTTATGACTTTTTCTTGTGTTATGTTTAATGTATGCTATAGGAGACACTAAAATGATTAGGTTAGAATGATGCTGTATTTCCTTGGATAATCTAGTCTAAGGCTCAATGTCATTTGATGGGTTGATCATGTGAAAACTAAGCTTAAGAGCAAAAAATTTGCAGGAACAAAAGAGGTGACCTCTGCGGCAAGGCATTAAAATGAAATCAGAGTAAACAGTGGACCTAAAAGAAATTTAATTTGCATAGTCTCTCTGAATTCTTTATTTTTGACTAGGAAAAATTCTGTATTTGATTACTTCAGGCAAATACGCAAGATCTCTTATTATGGTGCTGTGAGAATTAGGTCATAGGAAGGTGGGAATTAGAATGACACAGATAAATAAAAATATAGGACTACACAGAATAAAAGGATCAAAAGTAAACCACAGGTCCATTGATTTTAATAATTTTCAAGATTATCGTAGAAATACTGTTTACTTATTTTCTTTACTATTAATTTTTCTTGATTTGAGATGAATTCACCTGGGAGACTATTATCAGTTAGGTTGTATAGAATATTTGTGTTTATATGTGTGTGATAAATTTGGCAAATATGGTAAATTGACCACAAATAATCATTTTAGCTAAATGATACAGTGGCTGGAGTGCTAGGCCAAATTGTGAAGATCTGAGTTCACATCTGGCCTCTTATACTTACTAAGCTGAATGATCCTTTATAAATCACTTAATCTTTCCTCTACTGTTTCCTGAACTGCAAAATGGGGATCATAATAACACCTCCCTCCCAGCAGTTGTGAGGATTAAATATAGTGCTTAGCACAGTGCCTAGAAATGCTTGTTCCCTTCTTCCCCTTTCCCTCTCACAACCTCTTTCTTGGATTCTTGCAATTTTAGAATGTATTTAATTTTTATTCAGATCTAGATCACTTTATTCCAAAAAAATTATCTTTATTTGGAATGCACAGGTCAATTTATACTATATATATTTGATTAATTTCAACACATTGTTGAAAATATTTTTCAAAGCCATTAAAGTTACACAAAAGTGTGGTTTTAAACTTTTAAAAACTCATTTAAGAAACAGAAGTCTACACCATTAAAATTGTTTGGTTTGAAATTTGATATGCATTCCCATCAAATCAGCTAAAAATTTAGCAAAATAAAAGTTTTCTCTCTCTAATGTTTAGACAATGATGTATGCTCAACAGATATGAATTGCTCATCTAACCCTTTTAAAATATTACACATCACTTGTATGTAGCCTATGCCAATTTAACTTATCTAGGTCCAAGAGAATGTCAAACACAGTTACCATGTCGGCTGCTGAGCTTTGGCAGTCATTGGAAATTCAACTGCAGTCTTAAAGATAATATAATTTGACAGCATCATTTCCACCCTCATGCAGTCCTCTAGAGGAAAACACACACACACAAACACAAACACACATGAATACAAACCTCACACAAACCTCCGTTGGTTTTTCAAAATGAAAGGAATAGTTTTATACGGCCATGTTCATAAAATCCATTCTTTTCCAAGTGGTATTGCAGATAAAAGGTTAGGGCAAGTGGCTTTCAGAGAATTGGCATTTTATTTATGAAATATCTCAAATACATAGCAATAGCTTCAATGATACAGGAACTCTTTCCAAAAACTTCTAACCATTATGGTACATATACACACCCACACACACGTATGGCTGTGTGTGAGTGTGTGTATGTGATGATAATACTTTCCCTAGAGCAAATGTTTTTATATTTCTTAACTGTTTGGGAAGTAGACCTGCATCAATGAAGCCACTGGTATGTATTTGAGGTGTATAATAAATAATATGCAAATTCTCGTAGTGCCACTTCTTTTTTTAATCTGCCACTTCTTTTTGAAAAAGAATGGATTTTTATGAACATGGCTATCTATTTATATACCCAACTATCTATCTACCCACTTATCTATCCATCTACCCATTTATCTATCTGTCTAACTATTGATCTGCCTTTTGTTAATAGTCCCCATTTATATTATATACTTAAATAGAACAATTATATTTCTTTTCTAAAAAAAAGAAATTTTTCTAAAAAAAGAAACTTTTCTAAAAAATGTTTTTGGCACCTTTGAACAACATTAAATAAACACAGACAAGGCATATACTTAAAGCTCTGGCATGTAATAATAATTTTTCTGATTGCAAATAACTGATTAAAAGAGTGAAAATTGATCTTATGAATGACAAAAATACCACTAAGAATAGCTCTTCATAGCAAACCAAGAGGCACTTATTTCGGAACTCAAGATTGAAGTTAACTTTGCCATAATATTCTGTTTCATGGAAGCCTCAATTTTAAGACATTGAATGTCTTTTCCTTTTGCCTTCTCCTCACTGATGTAGCCTCCCAATCCCATTATTTTCACTTTTGGACAAAAATATATATATATAGAAGATGAGCAAAAATTCAGGAGTGTCAAAATATAAAGATGACAATAGGTAATGGTAGCTTTTTGCCTAAGTGATGTAAATAACAATAAAAATTATCTTACTTTGGCTAGAAAATAGTGTTAAGACAAAAGCCACACATTGGATCCCCAGATGAATTAGTTATTTTTTAAAAGATCAGGTCTGAGGCCATAGAATTTAGAGGTGCAAGGGACTTAAGAGATTATCTAATTCAGTTCCCTCATTTTAAACACAAAGAACCTGAAACCCACAGAGATTGGTCCAGGTGACACAGGAAGTAAGTGGCATAACTGGAAGATGAATTCAAGTCTTCTAATTACGAATCAAATGACTTTCCCATTGCACTGCACTTTGTGCTTATTAGTATTTTCTCTAGTCACTTCTTCCTTCCTCCAAATAGAATGTAAACTTCTAGAGGGTTTGAGTCATGTCTTATTTTTTTTATGTAGTACTGAACCCATTATGGATGTTCAACAAACACACAATGACATTGATTGAAGCTATAGAATGAACTATACTTTAGTCCGTGGGCAGTTCCTTCCCAAATGCTGTTGGGCTAGCAAACATAACTATTAAAAACAAACAAACAAACACTCTAAGTGCAAATTCTAATAATTAAGTATAAGAAAGATAGGGCTGCTACTTTATACTTTACTCTTTTTCCATTCCAAAAACATGGATGCCAGGAATTATGATTGAGTCCATCACCAATTAGATGGAGATAAATTAGACCTCATCTGAATCCAGTAATATGAAAAACTTTGTTTTATGTTATTCCACCTAATGTGTGTGTGTGTATCTGTCTGTCTCTGTGCTCAACAGAGATTCTTTGTTTAGGAAAAATCTAGAAATTATTTTTTTAGTTCACATTCAGGGATTGCTTATGGCATTTATGTGAGAATCATCGTGATTTTTTAAAATGTGTGTCAGTAGCATTTGTTATGAATTCTGAAGATCCAGAAGGGGGAAAAGTCCCTGAAGAAATGAATTTGCCTCTAGGCAAGGTCACTATTTTACTTTATGCATATTCATATGCTGGGAGGTTTACAATATCTTTTTTCTTTCTACTCACACAATCCAAAGTTAATATTGTCCTTTCTCTATTTTAGGCTTAGCACAGCAAAGAGTAAGAGGAACTTGGGAGGAGAGATCATGATATTATTTATGTACTCTGGTATCAGGGTCTGAGGAAGAGCAACACCAGAAACCTGAGCACTGTTAAAGATGAAGCTAAAAGTCACAATGTATTGTCATTAGTATGGTCACGTATCCTATTTCTCATTAGAGGATAGAAGGGAAATGGGGCTGCTTGGAAGTTTGTCTTGATTCTTCCAAATATTCATGTAGTGTCCACTATTTTTAAAGAATCCATAACTTGGATATCTTGGCATGAAGTAGGTATTGTCTGGTTTAGAAAGATGGTGTTTAATGGAGGGAAGAGATATTGAGAAAAAGAAAGAGAGAGAGGATATGTAGGAAGAAGAAGAAAATAAGATTTTAATAATACAAGACATCTAATTGGTCCTGCCCTTTAGCAAAACAATGTAGGAATACGTCAGCGTGCAGGACAAACAGTGCCTGTGGCAATGTGATTACCATATCTGAACAGGTCTTCTTTGTGAAAATTTGGTATTATGAGTCAAATGGCTTACCAGAAACAACTGTCACTAAAACAATAATCTTTACCTTTGGGAAGATGGTCTAAGGACTGCCCTTCATATGTTTGCTTTGGAAAGTTTAGCATTATAATCAGGACATAATAAAAACAAAACAAAACACAGATAGGTGGGAAATGAGCTGCTAATTAAATAATTATTTCTCTTTGTTTTGGGTTTTAACAATGTTAGTAAAAATGGATTCCTTAAAATAATAGATTGTGGAGATAAAGTTATTTTGCTAGTATTCTTTAGGGAACTTAATGGGTTTTTAAAAATTAAATTACAGAATTTTTATTTATGTAAAGGTAGATAAGTAGTCCTAAGAGCATTTGCTTTATCTGAGGTTATTTTTTTTTATTCTTTTTGACCCTTACTTAGGAAATCAGGTCATTATTTAAAATTCCATTTTAACTTCAGAATGTTGTGAATAGTTATCTTCACTTTTTTGTCCTTGAATCATATTATTTTAGATTTAATTGAAAAGTAAATGTAAATTAACTTTGAACTTGATTCACAGCATACTCTTGCTTACTCTTCATTGGTTGTAATACAAATCTAAGTAAATTAATATTGTGTATTATTGAGAAAGAAAAGAAATTGTGATGGCAGAAACAAAAATGAATAAGACGTAATCTCTAACTTGAAGGACTTTAAATTGTCATGTGGCGGTGGGGGAGAGTTAAGATACAAAGTTCTTATGTACTTATATATAAAGATGAAAAATAATCAAGGCAGAATAAAAGCACTGTATATACAACCAGGACAGTTATGTAGCACAATGAATAGAAAGCCAGAGCTTGGATTCAGAAGGTCCTGGCTTTAAATTTGACCTCAGACACTTCTTAGCTATATGATTCTGGGCAAGCTGTTTAACCTCGTTTAACCTGGCTCTTTCCCTTCTGTCTTAGAGTGTTACTAGTACAGACTAGTCATACAATTTTCATTTATATCTAAATCAAAGAAACCTAGGTTACCACTAAGATGAAAACAAAACTACTCAGTATGAAGGATCTGGGTTCAAGTACAGCCTTTGACTCGTGCTGGCAAATTGCTTAATTTCTAAGTGTCCCAGGCAACAAAGACTTCATTTCAGAATAGTTGCTGATCTGTATTAATAAATGGGGTATCTGTACTAAAATTTCCATACATTAATGAATCATAGATGCAAACCAGAGCTACTATTTTATAGGGTTATAGGGCCCAGATGTCCCGTGGATTCTTTTTTCATAAACCTCTGAAAAACCATAGCCTTTCTCCTTGTTATTAAGTAGATCTAGCGTGAAAGAACCAAGTAATCTCCTTTTACACATGACTTTTCCTGATACCCTCCCCAGGAGCAGCCCCTTAAATAACCTTATATTTACTTGGTAAATATGTTAATAATTTCTGATAGAGTTAGAAACTAGATTAAGTATAGATAGCCTTTGTAAAGGTGACTATTCTGCCTCCATAGTACAAGAAGGTATACTGAAAGACCTGGTATGAAGGGAGGAACCCTAGCATAGCAACTCTCAGGAGGTAGTAGCTAGACCTGGCATTTTTCTGTTTTGAGCAATGCTTCTAGCAATTCTGGCAGTAGATTGTGACCTTTTCTGAGTGACAGAATGTATGGATTATGCATTGTTGGTCAGTAGCACCAACAGGAATGGGGAAAAATACGTTCTATTCAGTCTGCTTACTTGGAACCTTCAGTTGAATCCACATAGCCTTAGTCTCTTATATCATAGATTCACCCAGAAGTGAGAACCTTTATATGGTTTTCTTTATTATCACAGAAGTACAAGATCACATTTTTTATTTAAGATTTTTCTTAATCCTTCCTCTCCCCAAAACCCACCCCCCAAAAACATTTTCCCCTTCAAATTAACTTATATTTACTTTTTGAATATCTTTGCACATATTTATAGGTATGTTTGACTTATATTAGGTGTTTAATAAATGTTTGTTTATTTTGTTAATATTATTTTGCCCCGATAGAATGTTAAGCTTCTTGATGGTAAGGACTACTTCATTTTTTTTTTTTTTTTGTTTCCCTAGTGCCTAAAGGAGTGTCTGGCACATAGTAGATGTTATTATTAACAAATAATCAGTAATTGGTTTCTCTGATCAAGGGAAAAGATCCTAGAATTTGCAACGTCCATTAAAACTGGGACCTGAAGCATTAGTGTTTTGAAAGTTAGATCTTGAAATTCATGAAAAGGTGAATCATGGGAAGGGTAGGGTTATTGGTTGATTGTTCTCCTTGGTACTTCTTCAAGAGAATCACAGTGACGTCATTGGTGACTTCTTCTGACTTGTGCATAAATTGGATCTGAGGCAGAATTGCATAAAAACCTTGGCCTCACTCTCTCTTCCAGAGTCATGGAAGTCCAGTAGGAAGACAAAAATTAGGATGACTACTGATGGCTTGGAATGCAGTCTAACCAAGCTCTAAGGGCTTCACAGTGTCTGCTTCCATGGCCCTCATGACTAATGGAACAAATTGAGAAGGTTATAGGAATTAACCAGTGAATAGTGGGGAGGAGGTATTTTTACAACACCCTTAACACTAGTCCCTGGTAGGTTGGTCTTAAATGTAATTGAGGATGATGTTCAAGGCCTGTGTGACAACATTGGACTAGACTTGGTTTCCTTGTTTTATATAAACTCATTCTCCTTCTCCCTTTTGCTAATTAAGTTACTGATAATTGGGCTTGAAGAATTCTGGAGGAACTATTATGGCACTGACTGGAGCAAAATGTATAATCTAATGTGGACACATTGTCAGATGTTCATGTGGGCATGTAGGTACCTATCTCAACCAGTTCTAATTTGTCATGTTTGAGTCCAGCAAATCCTTTCCAAAACTAATCCAAAGGACAAGGATGTTCAGGATAAGCCTTGACATAGGGCTCAAAAGAGGTCAACATGGTCTGTCATACTTTCTTGCTCCTGCCTGCGTTGGTAAATCCAGCATTTGGCGATTTTGGACTAAAGTAGTATTTCAGAATTCTTGTTGGCCTCTTGGCAGACACTATTCAATTGAGGTTTGATTTCCATGAAGTAGTTAAGAGTATGGCATGCTGTCATAAGTGATCTATCTCATCAGAAAGAATTTTACCTAAGGTGAGGGGTTCTTTCTGGTAAATAAATAATTTACACTGGTCCAGAAACTCTTGGAAACACTTTTATCTATCTGATAAAAACACAGGTAGTCAAATACATTGCTGGTGATCAGGAAACTGATTTTCCATTGCCATCTCTTTTTGATTGAGCCATTAGACAATATTGCTAGATTTTCTCCCCATGGAGTATGGACCATCAGCAGGTCTCCAGGAAACAAAACAAACAAACATCAAAACAGGTCAGGATCTAACACATGACCAAATTGCTCCACAATATATGCAGTAACCTAATCCTAAGAGTAAGAAAGCATCAGGAAGGAGTTTGTCAGTGGTACAAAGCTTGAGAATTTATCAAGTTGTAAGGAGGAGCAGACCAAGAGGGTGTCATTCAGGCAATGGTTTATATCACACCATTTCTTTTCCAGAAAATGTTTTATTTTGTTTTGTTTTGTTCATGATGGCCAAGGCATAATACCAATAATTCCACAATAATTTATTCAGCACTATAGTCAGTATTTGGGAGTACTGTTATCCCCCAAGGAGCTTACATTCAATTGCTTACCATTGCCTAGGCTATACCAGTTTGATTAAATCTGTAGAAGTGACTGGATATTTTAGCTATGCAAATGCATAGGTATATTCAGAGTAATGCAAAATAATTTCAAGGGGGAGAGGTGGTAGCAACTAGTGGGCATCAGAAAAGGGCTAGAAATATAGCAGCTATTCTATAAAGGAAACAAGATGAATGTGATGAGGGAGTGCATTCCAGATAAGACATTCTTCCCTGGTCTAGACCTCTGTTGGTGAACCTATGGTGTTTGTGCCAGAGCATGCTGGAGGGGGCTGCTCCTTTCCACTTCTCCACATGCACCTGAGGACACTTCTCACATCATGGGCCCCTCTGCCCAACAGCCTAATGGTGTGCATCCTCCTTCCCCATGTCTGGGGTAAGGCAGGGGCTTCACATGTGGCATAAGGGTTGCAGTTTGGGCACTCAGTCTCCAAAAGGTTCACCATCAGTGATCTAGACCTGTCTCTAGTACTCTATTTTTTGTGTTCCATTTAGAAAGTACCACTTATTCCAAAATTTAATTTTTCATTTTCATCTCCTTCTTCCTTCTTTTTTTATATCAGTTCCTTGTCAAAACTCTCACTCTAAAATCTCAACTGAATTTTAAGAATTTTGATTATGCAGTTGAAGTAATCAACAATATATGAATTAATATGTAAATGTTACATGTGAGACATACCTCAGCCTTCCTAGGAGATTAAAAAAAACATTTTTTTTATCATTTAAGAAATTTAAATTAAAAATTTTAAAGTTAACTTAGAGTTAACCCAAGCTAATCTAATTGGTCAAATTTGTGGGGCTAATATAACCCACAATTCTTATACAAGCTCTACAGAGAAAAGGGGAAGTAGGACAGCAATATGACTCCTCTCTTTCTTATATTTCATCTAGAAAGGTCCTTATTTTCCTTGTGGGAAAGAGAAGGACACAACTGGCCATAGGCAAAATGACAAAGTTGAAAAAGTTTATCTTTGGTTAAGTGATATGTCCATTGCCACCCATCCCGGAATGATATTTGAACTTGTCTTGTTGATTCAGAGGCTGACCCTCCATCTTTTACATGAGTGTTCCCTCTCAAAGAATTCATTGAGTATTAATTTCTTTATACTATTTTTGTGTTTAGATGTCTTTTCTGTGGACTAGGTTTAACAGATCCTGATTTAGAAAATGAGGGGGCAGGACTAGTGATAATCTAGTGATGATCTTTAAGGTACCTTCCTTCTCTAGCATTCTATCATTCTGTCTCTGTACTTGTTGTAAGATCCTTCTTCCAAATTTTCTGTAGTCTTAATGATTCCAGCTATATATTTTCAAGGGAAATGTTTTTTCAGGAATGTTGCTTGGGATTTAAATGTACTTAGGGTTCTTATCTGCTGGCCTGCACTATTCCTGATCTGTTGTACATTTATTTAACCTCAACCCAGAATGAATAATGGGAGGTGCTTACATGTGTCTGAGAGGAATGCACAATGAAACATTAACCTCATGTAGAAGTCAGCCAACAGAGTAATAACATTAAGGAAAACCATAACTTCCCTACTAAAATAATTTAGAATCATAGAGAATTGAAATAACAAAGGACACTTCCAGCAATGCACATTTTTAAACAATTGCACATGAATAAGGAAAAAATATTTATATATATATATATATATATAATTTAGTATGACCTTGTTTAGGTTAGTTTTTATAAGCCATAAGCATCCAAAATTATTATGAAATGTCAAGGAACTTTTTTTAAATCACTAGGAGAGAAATTATAGTGCATACAATTTTCTAAGGTCTTGAGAGTAACTTGTTATAAATAGAAGATATTTCGTTACTTTAAGGATTAAAAAAATTAATCAGTGCTTGTATTCCCTCTGTCATTGTAAATAACAATCTTTCCATGGTCCAATATAATAGTCTTCATTAGTTGTTGTTGCCAAAATAAGTCATTTCCTTTTGACTAACCTTCTGTTGGTGAGCCTCTGTGAGTCTGGTCTAGTCTCACTCAGTATCTTATATCCCTAGATTTAGGGGGTATGCCGAGAAACATTTAGCAACTTATTCTTTGAAAAAAAAGTACACAAAATATACTTAAGCTTAATATATGTTATTAACATTTTCTCTATCACTTTCTTAAGTCTAGACAATTAAAAAAAACCCGATAAATTAAGGTCTGATTTGTAGTGTTTGTTGCAAATTTCTGAAGTGTAAATGCTTACACAATTTAACAGTCATCTTTCATGAACTGGTTTGAGCTAGGTCTAGCACACCCCTACACACCCAGGCCCATTCATAATTGAAGCTTTTCCAGCTTTGAAGACAGTTGTTCAATCAACTGTAATTTAATAAGGTAGATGTTGTCTTAAGCAATGGAAATATGAAGATGGGCAAAAAACCCAACCCCATTTCTTAGAAGGAAATCATAGTCTAATAAGAAAAAGAAAACTATGTATAAATAAGATGAGTATTGGATAAATTGGTAATAATTAATAGAGAGAAGCATTAAGCAGGAAAGCCTTTCTTATAGAAGATGGAATGTTAGTGGGGACTTGAAGGGAGCCAGGGAAGCTGGGAGACAGAGATGAGGATTATAGGAATGGAAAATGGACAATGAAAATGGCTAAACTAGGGCTTGTCCAAATTGTAGGACTTTGTTGCTACACTTGCAAGAACACAGAGTCACCATGCTATGATTAACCATCAGAGTAGGACAGAGAAGGAGATTTGAAAACAATAAGAAAATGTCTATTTTGTGAATCTACAATTTCTTTGGATGATGGATTTTTTTACCCCTTTGGTAAAGTTGTCAACACGTTTTTAACTCTTTCCTATAAAACAATGCTAGATAATTCCAATCTCATAATTTGATATATAAGTAATTTAGGACAGTTGTCTAATACTTAATAAAATTTTGTCTGATTTATTGATGGTGTTAACTATTGTTTCACTGAATGATGATTTCTTATGAATACTAACCATCTGAATGCAAATTTAAAGAGATAAAAGGTGTTTCTTCTTTGTTCCACTCCATTGTTTATTCAAATGATATTTTAAGTGAACTGTTGTTTTCTGTTGAACATTAGCACATGTGCTGCCATTTTGCACACCCAAAGGCTATTTACGGAAAAAGCTTTCTTTTCTATGAGTGGAAAAAGTGAAGCTTATAAATTCAGTTATGCATTAGTACAGAAAATATTTTTTCAGAGATGATTATCTCCATGTCTTTATTTGTATGCCACCTATAAGAAGGTAAAAATGATGTTTAGAATTCCCTTTAAAATTCCATTTTGCAAACTGAAGGGCTGCAGCAAAAAGCCTGAAATCCATATCAAGTTGAAGATTTATGTAATAGTCCTTATTCCTTTGGAAATCTTTATTACGCTGGAGTTAAGTTTTGGACCTGTGATTTGATTGGTGTAAGCAGGAGTTCTAAGATGAGGAAACTTGCTTTACCAGCATAATAGAAAGGCCCCTTCCCTGTAACTTATGAGTCTTAGAAAGTAGCCTGAAGGACCGATTGTCCAATTCACTTGCATACAGCTGGTACACAGCAGAGGCAGAAATTGAGCTCAAGTCTTCCTGGCTCTGAGGCCAGTTATGTACTATTTATACCAGTGATTCCCAAAGTGGGTGCCACCGCCCCCTGGTGGGTGCTGCAGTGATGGCCACAGGTGCATTTATTTTTCCTATTAATTGCTATTAAAATTAAAAAAAAATTAATTTCCAGGGGACTAAGTAACATTTTTTCTGGAAAGGGGGCAATAGGCCAAAAAAGTTTGGGAACCACTGATCTAAACCATGCCTCATCATTATATCATAAGCCTTTAATGGCAGAGATTAATCTATATAGAAGTCACAACTTATATGGAGCCTGAAGCTCCCTCCCTTCTACACAGCAATGAAAAAGGATTCCTATAAATCAAGATCTCTGGGATATTCTTGAAAGTTAATATGTGAAAAAAATGGGTATGGAATTTGAAATGAAATAGTTTGCTAATCATGTGTGTGTAGATACACACATACATACATGTATATTTATACATGCATTTTTATGCATGCACACATACATAGCATATGATCCTAGCTTTTTAATTATGGAGCTTACATTTTTTGCTTTTACTAAAGTTGTATTGATATATTTTGCTTTTTTCATTACACTTACAGATTACTTCCACTCTGAGATGTTTCTAGAAACAAAGTATAACAGTTAAATAAAACTAAAAATATAATGACCAGGAGGTGAATAAATAGAATGTATCATCATTGGTGTTCCACGTTTGGGTTTTTTAAGACACCTCTGCCTTCAATGTCTTGGAACCTTGACTTCCCTGGCTTGCATTATTCTTGCAATTATAGCAAGAGAGGAGCTTGTCAGGTGTCATTTTTGAAGCTCTGCAAATGGTTGATTTAAGGCATGAAGAACAAAGCTGATTTTTTTTTTTAAAGACAAGTATTCTCTTAATAATTTGCCCTTTGCAGCAGCAGCACCTTATCTGACTACCCACGTTCATCTGGCTGCTGACGCCGTACATGCTTCATTTGCACAAGCTATTTTTACACCTTTTGTGTCTTTTGAGGAACCAAGTGGGCATGCTAGCTTGTAATGATTCACATCTCAAAGCGAACAGGGTGTCCTGAGATGTTGCTACAGTGATGTGCAGAAGAGAAGGAAAAGAAATTTAAAGCAAACTAATTAATTTGTGCAGGCATTTTGAATGTTCAGATGAAGAAGCATTGATAGCATGGTCTTATTATCATGTATTCTCTGCTTTTTGCTTGGCAACATGCCTATATGGTTTGCATTAAGAACTTATCGGGCCCAATTGACATGTTGCAAACAGCTAATAAATCAACCCATTTATCATATTTTGGAGTTTTTTTCTTGGTCCCTTAAAACAGAGAAAAGTAGCCTTACAAGGAATGGCTGAGTGTGGAATGAGGTACAGAATTTAATTTTATTCCTTTATATCATTTTTGAATAAAAGATTGTGTTAATTCAGGGATTTGATCCTTTATCTTTTTTTTATAGGTGTCATATTACTACTTCATTCTAATCAGTGTTTCTCCTTTAGAAACTACTTCTAGCCTTAAAGAGTAACTTAGGCTGGAAAGAGTTAGCAGAATTCGATGTAAGGTAGATCCTTCCAAGACTTCATCTAAAAAGGTTTTGCATTCTAAGCACGAAAGGTCCTTATTAAAAGATGATCTCTTCCATGAAGATTTTCATTGTTATAAACTATAAACTAGGACAATATCAGACACTCCAGATTTATATGATAGTTTCTTTCCAATTTGCTATTATTGGTCCTGCAATTTCCAGGCATTATACATATACCCATAGAGTTTGTCAGGCCAAAAAAGAAGAGAATGATTTTCTTGAACTAGGGTTTCTTGAGACATGATGGTATTTGCAGAGGTAGAATGGCAGTTCCATCAGGGAAGGAGGTTGCAGGATGGACAGGAGCCAAGTTGAGTCTAAACTCTGTATCTTACCTGACTCAAAGCACAGTCCTTTATACACAGTTGGCATTTAATAGGTGTTTATTGAATTGATCCTACAGGCAAAAATCAGCTTGTGTGTTGAGGGACAATGAATCCTAATTAATTCACACCAATGGCACTTTTCTATCCATTCAAATCTCAGTCACTTTCTAACATTCCATACATTTTGCAGGAATTCCTAGGTGTAAAATACTGTTTTGCCAAAGGAAGAAAGGTATTATTCTGTGGTTAATATGCAGATAAAAGATTAATAACCAAGAAATATTATTTATTCTACTTTTTTACATTTTATTTGACATAGAGCTTGTTTTTTCTCGATGAAGGCAGCCAGGCTTCCCCCAAAAAAAACCCTGCAGAGTTTTTCATTTTGTTGCTTTTTTCATTTCATTTTATTGGAGAGAGATATTTGGTTTCTTCCAGTTTGGTATAAAGAATGGTGAATGCAATGCTGAATTTATACTTCAAACTCTTATAGAATTGGTTCCACACACTTTTGGGGGAGATAGACATAATTTTAGATTGTCTGGGTAGTGACACCCAGGTGGTTCCAGAGAGTCTTTGGGGGAGAGACCTGGAGATGGATGCAGCAAACAATGAGCGTGCTCTCCGCAAGTCCAGAGTTTTATGTCTTTTCATGTATATAACATTACAAGCATCCCAGGTTTGGTTAGAATCCCAATTCCATATACATATGACATTGCAACCAAGTCTGGAAGGAGATCATATGTTCCCTCCTTTGGGAAAAATTACTGAATAGCATTTTTGCGAAAGACTTATTTTAGGTGCAAAAAAGTGAATATGGACAACCTTCATTTAGTGGTTATTAGAAGTTTACTGTAATGGAAATACCATTGGACTTGAAGTACTTGGATTTTTTCCCCAGCTTTGTTACTTTCTAAGAGTGTGACCAGAAACAAATTATTTTTGTCATGATAAGCATTGAAGTAAATCTCTAAGATTTTTTCTAAATCTAAGTTCCATCATGATTCTTATCTATGTTATAAAATAAGAAATATATTCTAGTAAGAAAAATAAAACTTTGACCTCTGAGTACAATAAAGCCATATTTAATAATACTTCAAGATTTCTAATGAAACATTAGTAAGAAAATTCAAAATAGAAAAAGAATTGCAGTGTTCCTTAAAATAAACAATTGCAATTTTTAAATTTTGTTACTGATATCAGAGGGAGATAATATAGATCACAACCAGATTTTAAATGGGCCCAAATTTTTGCTAGATGTTTTCACACTATCTTTACTTCCCTCCATAAATGTCTCAATTTCCCAATGTGATTGATTGTAGTATAAAGTACTCTCCTGATGCTGGTGTTATCTTCATTTCAGGGAGAACTATAGTTGGTTAGGGAACTTTTACCAATAAAATTACTAGTTTAAGATGAATTTGGCTCTAGGATATTTTGTTTTTTTATTCACCTTGTGGAAATAAATGTATTGACTGGAACTCTGGTCCTGATGACCTTTTTTTTCCCCACCTAAACTTTCTCCTCTCTGGTTCAAATATGTACACTGTAAGTAGAAGTGAGGCAGCAAATAGTTATATATTTTGAATGCATAATCCTAGGATAAAGGTCACCATGAAAATACTATTGTTCTGAGGTTTCTGTTTCCTTAAAATATCTTAACTCATTTGTGACATTTTGTAGACACAAAAAACTATATATCTGAGAATTTGATACTTAATATAGTAAAATTCATAACTGTATTGTAAAAATGTCTATTAAAGAAAACTGCAGGATTTTTTTTTCAAAGAGTTTTCATTTTTTATTTAACTTATAAACACAAAAATGTAGTTTGTCTTTGTCATTTTAAACCATTATTATTTAGGATGTTATCATTTCAGGTTCACTTAAATATTCCTACCACTCTATTTCCTGTGGTATATTTTTCTCCCCTTGTGACACTTAAAACCACCCCCAAACAACCTTACCTTCTGTCTTCAAATCAGTACTGGTTATTGGTTCCAAAGCAGAAGGCTGGTAAGGGCTAGATAATGGGGTTTAAGTGACTTGTCCAGGACCTCCTATCTCTTGGCCTGATTCTTAATCCACTGAGCCACCTAACTGCCCACAAAACATTTTTTTAACATTTTATTTTATTTTTTTTAAACCCTTAACTTCTGTGTATTGGCTCCTTGGTGGAAGAGTGGTAAGGGTGGGCAACGGGGGTCAAGTGACTTGCCCAGGGTCACACAAAGCATTTTTTATTAAGAATTTATAGGCTTGCAGGGCAGTGGTTCAGTGGATTGAGAACCAGGTCAAGAGACAGGAGGTCCTGGATTCAAATGTGACCTCAGATACATCCTAGCTGTGTGACCCTGGGCAAGTCACTTAAACCCCATTATCTATCCCTTACCAGCCTTCTGCTTTGGCACAAATATACAATATCTATTCTAAGACAGAAAGGAAGGGTTTTAAAAAAAATTATAGGCTAAGTTCCCAGAAGGACAACAGTTTGAATCAATATAATCTTTCATTCAAATTTAATCCAAAGAAATCAATTAAAAACAAGTCCTGTTGCTCATTGAGAATGCACCCACCAACCTTTTTCTTATGGCTACTTTTCTCCAAGTCTGAAAGACCTTCTCTAGTAGAAAATAGCTGTTCTGTTGAACCCAGTTCCCACTCTGGAGATGCCCATTTTTAGGTTAATATGGGAAAGAGATTTCATCATATTCTTTACTGGACCTTTCTGCAGAAACCTTTTAACTTGCCAAATAACAACAATTTGGGATGAGACCACGGCATAGGACAAGTCATGTTTTTAGATAATAACTGTTATTCTTCTTATTTGACTCTGTGGGAGAGTCTATATCATTTTCTAGCTTATGAATGCTTGTCATGATAGAAAGGAAGCATTTTAAACTCCCTGAATACTATGACAACTGAAATAAAGGAAAAAAAAATTAATTTCTTATCACATATGCTCCTGGTATAGTTGCAGTAGGTATGATAATAGTTACTTTTTTTCCTTTTTTACTGTGTCCTCCAAAAGTCCCCAGAGAAATGGTTGTAGAGGAAAACAGCTCCCTGGTGTTCTCCAAAACCATGTTTGGTTTGTTTATAATAAAATGTTTTGCTCTTTTATAACACTTAAAAGAAATTAGGAAAATTTAAAATTTTGAATGAGATCCAAAGTTTCTTTCCTATCTGTTTAATAACAATAAATGCCTAAAATTTATTTCTTTTTTTTCTTTGCAAAAAAAGACATTTCAATCCTCCATTATGCACTCAGATGTCTCATCTTGCATAATACACCAATGCTTTGGTTTTTGAAGATTATTCTAAAATAGCATAAACACTGGAAAGTCCTACTAAGTTATATGGCTTTTGAGTGTGGCTTAGTGATAGAATGTATCTGCCATTTTGAGCCTTCCCTTGCCCCTAGGCTGGCTAAATTTGGCAAGAAGGTATGCTAATATTATCTGCTAAAATCCTCCTAAGGGAACACTGCTCTTCTACCTTGAAAGTGCACTTCAAAAACTCCTAGGGACCAATGAATTGAAAATTGTTAAATAGGAAAACAGTTCAATTGCAAACCCCAAGGACAATGTTGGAAAGAATCATATGTAATTTGTTTCAAATTTTTTCTTAAAAACACATCTGACATAAATGTCACTCATAATTTCCTGATAATTTTCCCTTGGTAAAGAATTTCATTAAAATGAAATTAAAAATCACTAAAAAAAAAAAGTAAGGTTCTTGAGGGCAGGGATAACTTTGTTTTTATGCACTAAGTGCCTCTCTGAGTATTCAAGTAACTTGAATATAAACAGCATTTCATGAGTTTCTTGAGTTGAATTGAGTGTAAGAAAGTTAACTGATATAATATGACATCCTGAATATAAAATTCTTTGTTAAGGAAAAACAGAACTACATACTCTTCCAGAATTATCTTAAGAACAGAAGGCAGATCTCCTTATCTTTACTACTGTTCCACAACTGGTCATTTTAGGTAACTTTGCTTTTGTTCACTATAAAGAATAGATTCCAGCCAAATGTTATCACATAATTCGTTTTTAAAAATATTGTCGAATTGAATTTCAAAAATGTCATAAAACACATTCATCCTAGGAAAAAAGTCAGACCAGGAAAAATTTCCTAGTATAATAATTGAGTAACTTACTCATTTAATAACTCAACATAAATAAATAACATCACTGCTTGGGGAAGATACAAATATAGAATCCAGTCTAAGAAAGGACGAAACAAGGTAGATTATTGATTGTATAATGAAATAGTAAACATAGAACTGAGCTGCTGATATAATTTTCATTTTATTTTAAACTTTTGTCTGTTCCTTTTGCTATCCTTTTAAATTTTTACTATTCTAGAAACCCTTAATTCTAGGGAAAATGATATTCTTGCAAATTTAATATCCCGATAGACTTCCACAGGTTATAATCCCTCTTTTTTCAATACTTCATGATGAAAACATTTCCCTGTAACACCAAATTATAATATATTAAAGAACCTTCAATTTTTTCTTTTATTCACAATACTTCAGTATCTTTGAGGGTTCTTTCTTCTTGGTCTCCTTTGCTGGACTATCATCCTTATCACTTTTTGTCAGTTGAACTGAGGAGTTTCCCCCAAGATTCTGTCCTAGGATTTTTTTCTCTTTCCTCTATAAACTCAAACTCTTGATAATGTTATCAACTTCCATTAATTTAACTACCATCTCTTTGAAGATAATTCCCAGGTCTATATATCTAGCTCTGGTCTCTTTTCTGAATTTCTATATCACTAATTTCCTGAACAGTCTTGCATTACCAATTATATATTTGACATTTCGAACTGGATTTCCTAGAGATATCTTAAATTCAAAATATTTCAAAATGAGCTCATTATCTTTCCCCTTAAACTTCAGCCACCCTTCCCAACTTCTCTATTTCTGTCAAATGCACCACTATCCTTACATCCTTTGAGGTTTGTAACTTTAGTATTATCTTGAACTCTCTATTCATATTTACCCCACCATATTGAATCAGTTTTTGAATCTTTCCATTTCTGTCTTCATAATATCTAACCTTTTCTTTCATAGCTAACACCTTGGTTCAAATCCTTATGGAATCCCCTCTAAATTATTGTAGCAGATTCCTAATTTGTCTCTATGCCTCAAATCTTTCCCCGCTCCGTTCTGTTCTGAGTACTGCTGCCAAAGTAATTTTCCTGGAGTGCAGATTTGACCATTTGGCTGCCCTACTCAGGTAACTCAAGTGGCTTCCTTTTGCCTGTAGTATCAAATATATACTCATCTGCTTAACTTCTAAATCACTCTGACAACTCTACCCCAAATGATCTTTCCAGCTTCATTGACCATTAATTCCCTTTTTGCACTCTTTTGATCCAGCCAGTCTGGATCTACCTGTCTCCCTGTTCCTCATACATAATACTACACCTCTCCTCACCATGCCTTTGAGTTGATTTTCCCACATGCCTGGAATGCCTATTCTCTTTACCTCTACCTCCATTCCTAAGGCACAGGTCAAATGCTATCTTTTACATGAGCTTTTACTGTTCCCCCTTAGCTACTAGGACCTTCCCCCCATACATTGTGCATTTCAATATATTTTTACATTTATTGACTTTGCTTTTATTCTCTTGTGTGTGCATGTGTGTTGTGCCCTCTGCCCTGTTGGAATATAAAGAATAAGGATGGTTTCATTCTTTGCACGTGTGTGTGTGTGTGTGTGTGTGTGTGTGTGTGTGTGTGTGTGTATTACCTAGAATAATGCCTGGTACATAGTAAGCACTTAACAAATACATGTTGATTGATTGCTCTCTGAATACCAATCCTCATTATATTAAATTATACGTGTAGAAGTTAGGTTGAATCTCAAATATTGTTTTCTTTTGATTTGTCCTCTTTCTTCTGAAAACTAGGAACAACAAAAATTCCAGTTAAGTGAGGTTTCTAGTTTGCATGTTTTTTTTGGCTAATTAGAGATTATTAGAGTTGAAAGAGAGATTAAAAGGCTGTTTTCTGGGCACTGAGTCAGGAGAACCTGAATTCCAAAATCCTGCCTCAGTTACTTTACTACCTATGGGATCCTGAACAAATCTCTTACCTCTAAGGTTCAGTTTCCTCATCTCTATAATGGAGGCAATAATAAAACACATTAAAGAGTAATTGTTAACATAAAATGAAATATATATGTGAATTTTTATATAGAGAGCATTTTTCAAACCTCAAAGCATAGATAAATATTTTAGCATTATTATATTATTTGGGGTTCATCTTTAATCCAAAGTAGGATTTCTTTATCTAATATTCATAAAGGGTCTCTGATTGAACACATTGCATACTGAAGAAGCTCATTACATTGTTTAACTACTTTAATTTTTAACCAACTTTTTCTTATAGTGAGTCCATCTACTTATAATTTCCATCCTTTGGTGCTAGTTCTTCCCCACAGAACAAGAGTTGTTCAAGAATAGAGTTCTTCCTTCTTCTCTGTGAAAGTCTAAAATATTTGAAGATAGATATCAATCATGTCTCCCTTTAGTCTTTTTAAAACTAAACATGCCTAGTCCTTTAACCTTTCCTCAATATTTTGGTTACTCTTCCCTGGGGAAACTCTGATCTGTCAATGTTCCTCTAAAAATTTAACTCCCTGAATAGAACAGAACACTGCAGATGTGCAGATTCCAGAGGTATTATTCTTTTCCATGATCTGAGTATAAGGAATAGTGGATAGAACACTAGACTTGAAGTTAGAAAGGCTGGGATTCAAATCCTACCTTTGCTAATCATTAGCTTGTATGACTATTGAAAGCCTTTTTGTCTTTAAACCCGTGTCATCCTCTATAAAATTAGAATAATTATAAAAGTAGCATCACAGAGTTATTGTGATGTCCAAGTGAGATTTTATATATGTATTTTATGTGATTATAACTAAGTGCTTTGGAATTTCATACATATTATTTTTATTCACCCAACTCATTATCCTCACCAAGATGATATTATGTTTTTATTTTTTTATTATTGGTTGGGCCTATTTTTCAAATTAAGTATCTTTAGGAAATTAGAGTCCACTTAGGTAAATAGGATCTTTTCATTTGTTCTTGTAAGGCAGCAAATTTGAATACCTTTTAGGTCTGAAAATTATTATAGTTTGGCTAGTTTAAGTACTGCTGATGCTGCATAAAAGTAAAATCCATTGTAACCCTGTTTTTCAGAGAACTTTATTATTTATATCAATTTAATATTCCTGGTGTCCTTTTTGTTCTGCTGTTACTTGTCCTGGGAATGACTTTTTATGTGTGAGGCTGACATGCTGTCATGTACCATAAAGGAACCTAGTTAAAGGTCAGAAGAAAACAGTAGTTTATTTTGGAACTTTCTATTTATCATGATATAAATGAATTGTAAACAGATTTTAATCTTATAGTTTTATTCACTTGGCATTAGCATAAGCTCTCTAGGCCATTTTTTGAGACTACTCTTCAGTTCTAATATGTACTTACATCAACCCTTTGGATTTAAGAAAAAAACAACCCAGTTTGTTTGGGTACCAACTATAAGCAATTTTTTAAAAAGCGAAGTGGAAGCATTTGGGGAAGAATTATTCCAAATGGATTATTTGCAACCTAAATTGATGTGTATGTGTGTATATATATATATATATATATATATATATATATATATATATATATAATTTACATGTGAATAAAGATAGACAAGTAGGTAAATAAGATCAATTTTAGGACTTGAAGAAACTTTAGATGCTATCTAATGTAACTTTTGTTTCATAGAGCATTTAGTCAACTAACATTTATTTCTCACCTATCATAGGCCAGCATTTTGTTAAGTTAAGCACTGGGGATATAAAGAAAGGGGGGGGGGAATCCCAATTCTCAAGGGGCTCACAGTCTGATGGAGAAAAAATATGCAAACAACTATAGAAATAAAATTTACGCAGGATAAATTGGAGATAATTTCAGAGGGAACACGCTAAGATTAAGGAGGACTGGAAAAAGCTTTCTGCACAACACTTGAAGGAAGCCAGGGAATGTGGGAGGAAAAAGGAGGAGGGAGAGCATTTCAGGCATGGGGGAGAACCAGTGACAATTCTCTGAATGAGGAAAGGAACTATTATGTGTGAAGAATAGCAGGGAAGGGTAGTGATGGAGATGGTGGTGGTTTTGATGGGCTTTGAAAGTCAAACAAGATTCTATATTCAATCTTAGAGTTAATATGCAGCCACTGAAAGTTTATTGAACTCCAGTTCAATAGGAGTATCATGATCACTAGGGGTGTGGGGTGACATGGACAAACTTGGGCTTTAGGAAGATCAAATTGACAGCTAAGTGAAATATAATAGACCAACCAGCAGTCTTTTGTAATAATCTAAGCACAAAGTGATAAGGGTGTGTTCCAGGGCAGTGGCAGTGCCAAAGACAGAAGGGGACATACACAGGAGCTGTTACAAAGGTAGAATAGCAATGTATATAATATGTGTCATTTTAATAATTTAATTACAATCCTGAAAATATTCTAGAAGAATATTATTCTACAATATTAGGTTTTTATCTTTAACTTCCATATGTCAGATGATACCAATACCTCTATGTCTTCATGACACCCATGTCACAGAATTGTAGATTTGGAAGGAGTCACAGTCATCATTTATCAATAAACATTTATCAAGTGCCTACTATGTACAAGTCACTGTGCCAGGTGCTGAGATATAAATGTACCAAGATCAAAAGCCCTTGCCATCAAGGATCTCCTATTCTATTGTTTGGCCTTGCCCTGACCAAACATCAGATGATAGATGGATTTCTGCTTTAAGTGGTATAGTTTTGTTTAGTACTGAGGACGCCTTAAAAAATTAAAGTGTGAAAAAAAGGATCTGAAAAAAAGAATAAGATCTTTAAGTTTGGAGCATTTAGTTGAAATTCTTTTTTCTTATTCACCTTCTTTTTGAATTCATTGTGCTTTGCTCCCTTAGTCTAAAGAATCTCCTATTTACAGGTGATGCATTTCTTACTGTGAAAATTGGGCATCTTGTAATTTGCTCCTCAGAGAATTTCCATGATCTATAGTATCTCTTTTACTCTGTATGAAATTTTTATCATCACAGCAGATTTTTATTTTGGGGAAAAGAAAGAAATAGAAATGAGAGACATAGCAATATTTTCTGCAGGACAATGGTTTTATCTGGCAATGTGGACTAAAGCAGCATTTTCATTGTCTTTATTATTATCACTATCATTTAATATACTAAATGTTTAGGGGAAAAGGTTTCTAGCTTTTTTTGTATCATGGATCTCTGTGGCAGTTTGGTGAAACTTCTCTCTTTTCACAGTGTTTTAAATGCTTAAATTAAAATACATTGAATTACAAAGGAAATAAATTATATTGAAAAATTTGTAAAAAATATTCATAAAATGTGGGGAAAAAAACCAATTCACAGACTTCCCAAAATATGTCCACAGACTTCTTGGAGATCCATGGATCCTTGATTAAGAATCACTCAACAAGAGGGTAATAGGTGCAGAACTTAATAAATACTAGCTAACTGATTGCTTGAGAGACTCTCTGGATTATATAGGCCAGTGATGGCAAATCTTTTAGAGACAGAATGCCAAGTGCTATCTCCACCCACAGCTGAGTGCTGTTCCCCTCTTCCCCTCCTCCTCCACCAAGTGCCCCCCCCCCCCTAACCCATACAGGGGAGGGAGAAAGCACTTCCTTTGGACTGCTGGGTGGAGTGGCAGGGGATGTGAAAAAATGTCATCAGGTAGAGAGGGGGAAAGGGAGAGAGGGTGGCCAAGTGCCCACGGAGACCTCTCTGTGTGCCATCTTTCATTTGCCATCACTGATATTGGCTCTTCAGGTATTAATCTTATGTCTCCAAGGAAATGGATGATATTTGTATTAACCCAAAGAAGTAAATCCCAGTTGTGAGGACTTCAAATTACTGGGATACATTTTTAGAAAATAAATTTTAAACATATAAACTTTTAGTTTTGAATTCATTTAGAAAGTACTCTTAATTGGGCAACTATTAAGTTTATTTGAATAGTAGTGCAAGGTGTAGCTGTAATAATCTAAGGCCAAGGGGATAAAAATTATATTGGCTTTGGGAGCAGCTAGGTAACTCAGGGAATTGAGAACCAGCCCTAGAGATACAAATCTGGCCTCAGACAATTTCTAGCTGTGTGACCCTAGGCAAATGACTTAACCCTCATTGCTTAGCCCTTATTGCTCCTCTGCCTGGGAACCAATACTTAGATGAAAGATAAGGATTTGAAAGGGAAATAAAAAATTACATTTGGCTTCTAAATGCCATTCTTAGAAATATTTTCTATATGAAATTGACTGATATTTGATTATAGAATTTAAGAGATGTATTTTAAAAATAATGTTTTGTTGCATTGAGTAATTAACATTCTGGGTCTGTCAGAATTGTCCATGTTTACAAATTTAATTTTCAAATGAAGCTATCACATATTGATGCCATGAATGATTTGAGCACTATTTCCTAATTATATTTATTCTCCTTTGCTTTCCTAGGAAGCAACAAGACAATCATGTATATTAAAACTCTAAAATATGCAGGTAAGAATTTTAATTATTAAAAAAATGAATCTTTGTCCCACCTTTAGTTTCTTATGATATTTATAACCTTACAAGCTTCTGGGTAAATATTCTTAGATTCTCTTTTCTTTTGTTCTGGGAAAACTAGTCTCCTTCCTTTAAAAAAAATTTAAAAATTCTGGCCTAAAACATTGCTCTGAAATGCCATGTATGTTTGCATGTATTGCTATAAATATGTATATACTTGTGTATCAATCAATTGATCAATAAGGCATTTATTCAACAACTATTTTGTATCAGGAACTGTGTTGGACAATGGGAATACAATAGAAGAGAGACAGCTCCTGTTCTCAAGAAAGTTACATTTTAGTTGGGAAGAATACAATATATTCAAAGATAGTTAAATTCAAGATATATACAAATAATTTAAAGGGGGTTTGGGCTGGGGAAACTAACAATCTGATCAGTCAGGAAGGAAAGTTGCAGTTCTAAGAGTCAGAGGTTAAGGAAAGAAAGCATTCCAGGCACAGTGGGCAACCTTTATAAAGGAATCAAGATGGTGGATGCCATGTTGTGTCCTGGGAAGAACAAGTAGAATGCTTTGGCTGGGCCATAGAGCACTAAAATGTAAGAAAAGTGTAGTCTGCCTGGAAAGACTATAGCAAGATTGTGAAGGGTTTCAAATTCAAACCAAGGGTTTTGTATTTGTCTGAGGGCAGACCTGTACTTTGGGAATATCAATTTGGAAGCTGTGTGGTTTGGAGAAACAAACTCAAAAGTAACAAGACCAATTTGGAAGTTATTTGATGAGAGTCTGAACTGGAATTAATGTCATAAGAATAGAAATAAAGGAATGGATTGTGAGAGAATTTGAGAAGGTAAGATAGATCTGAGCAAATTAATAAATGTTTATCAACTGACTATTTGGATATGGGGAAAACAAAAAAGATGACTCTTCGGTTGCAGACCTTGAGAGTTGAAAGAAGAGTTTCCCTTTGTCCAATCTAGGGAAATTCTGAGAAACAGTTGGTTTGGGTGAAGGACAGTGAGTTTTGTTTTGAATATAATGAATTTGAGATGCCAGTAGGACATCCGGGTACAAATAACTAGCAGGTAATTGAAAATGAAAGATTAGAGCTCAGGCAAGAGATCAGGACTAGGCATGTATGTATGAATCATGTGCATACAGGAGACAATTGCACCCATAAGAGCTGAGAAAATATAGAAAATGTAGAGAACCAAGGACAGGGCCCTGGGTTATATATCCCCTCCATAGAAGTGGGACATAAATAATGATCCTGCAAAAGAGATTGAGGACAGGTAAAAAGAAAAGCCACCTGAACACCAGAGTGAAAGCTTCAAAGGATGTGAACAAAAGTGTCAAAAATTACAGAGATCAAGAAGGAAAAATAAAGAGATCACTAATGACCCTGTAGTTGGAAGTTTCATTTAAGTTTTAGGGATAGAAAAGCTGGTTGAAAGGAGTTAAGAAGTGATAATAAAAAAGTGGAGACAATGAAGGTAAACAGTTTTAGTTTTCTAGGCTTTTAATTGTGAAAAGGAAAAGAGATATAAGAGAATAGTCTGAGGGTATGTAAGGACAAAGTGAAGGTATTTTAAAGATAGAAGAAATCTGGGCATGCTTGTAGGCATCAGAGAAATTTCGTATCAATGTATAGGGAGAGGTTAAAAATAAAGAGAAGGTCAAGCTTCCAAAGAAGAAAAAAGGGGATGTGTATGTTTATGTGTGCATGTAAATATATATGTATATTCATTTGTATATATGTATGTGGATATTTATGGGTAACTGGAGGTGAATTGCATGAAACATATAAAGTCCTAAAATCTATTTAGAAACCATGTAGTAATACATATCTTAAGTCAGGTTATTGCATTTTTTAATTTAAAATTTTCTTATAAAATTAATATCATCCAAAGTTTTATTCTAGACCATTTTCTTCTCAAAATAAAGATAACATTTAAAAAGTGTGACCATGAAGGAAGCTAGATTTATTAATTCAAGTTAAATTTTAACTTTAACGATGCATTTTCAGTATACACTAGACCTGTAATTTCACTGAAATAGGGAATTTCTCTTTAAGGGATCTCCCTCTCTGAAAGGGGAAGGGAAGGGAATAAACATTTAACACATACTATGTGCTAGGCACTGTGTTAAGCACTTTACAAATATATAATTCGATCCTCCTAACAACCTTGGGAGGTAGATGCTATTATGATCCCCATTTTACAGTTGAGGACACCAAGGCAGAAGTCAAATGACTTGCCTAGAGTCACACAACCAGTAAGTGACTGCATCCAGATTTGGATGCTTATCTTCCTGACTGTTTTATCCACTGTACTACCTAGTTGTTTGTGAATGAAAGTTGGTATCTTTTCTGCAATTTATAGTTTTAGAGCAGTGATTCCCAAAGTGGGTACCCCTGGTGGGTGCTGCAGCGATCCAGGGGGGCGGTGATGGCCACAGGTGTATTTGGGGAAGGTGAATAACTGTAAGGGGGCGCTAAGTAATATTTTTTCTGGAAAGGGGGGTGGTAGGCCAAAAAAAGTTTGGGAACCACTGTTTTAGAGGATTGCCTCTAAGATTGCACTCTGAGAGAAGAAATTACTGGTCCAGGGTCATATAAACAGTGCATGTTACATTTGAACTCAGGTCTTTCTGGTTCCAGGGTTAGCTTTTTATCCACAATACCATGGCTGCCTCTTATATTCTAATATTAAAATTGAATATTATTCATGTCACAACAATCAGAGAATCAAGATATTTGAGAAAAGACTCTCTTTAACTTTTTTTTTAACCAGATGAAGAAGAGAACTTTTCTCCTTTCTAATTTAAAACTAGAAAGGTCATTTGGAAGTTGCTTTACTTTATTTTAGTTTATTTTAGTTACTTTATCATCATGCCAATCGCTTTGTTTTTTTTTCCCCCCTCTTCTTTCAGGTCATTGCATCTTAGTGAGAATAGCCACTGAAACTTCACTCTAGATGACCAGCAAGAATCCTGCTGGATTAATTCTTCACCCCAATATTTCTTCCGCTCCATTCGTGCACCTTGCAGATCCACACCGCTCGCTGATGGAATTTCCTTCGATGGGCAGGACCGCCTTCTCGCCCGATCCCAGAGACATTGCCATCCCATGCCTATAGATCACTGTGTAGAAGGCTCCAAAGAGAAAGAGACGGCCGTCCGTTTTCAGAGACCCTGGAAAAATGGGGGCCACGAAGATTTAAAAAGCACAGCTTTGGACACGCTCCATGCGTGCGCACCGCTTCCAGGCGAACTAGCACTTAAGACCGCGTGTACCAAAATGGACTCTGGGGACACAGCTGTGGGGCAGAAAGTGACCTCGAGGTCTGGGGAAGCGGCCCACGCGCCGAGTAGATGGAGACAGGAACCGCCGGCCGTTATCAAGATGAGCGCTTTTGGCAGTCAGGAAGGACAGAGGCAACCGCAGATGGACCCCGAGCAGCTCGGAAGCACAGCATCAGCACAACTCTTCGGTCCTGGGAAACCGGCACCATCTCCCGAGGCGGCCCACCCGGCCGTGGAGAAGCCGTACCCGCCTCACCGCCCCACTCCTTACTCATGCCAACACTCGCTTTCCTTTCCTCAGCATTCGTTGCCACAGGGCTTCCTGCACGGCGGCACCAAGCAGCACCAGAGCCTGGAAGGCCATCCCCCGTGGCAGTTTCCCGGCCACATGCAATCCATTTCCTCGGAGGACTTATTTCCTTTTCCCATCCACGGCCACGGTGGAGGCTTTGCCAGAAAAAAGATTCCCGGCCTGAACCCCGCTTATAGCCAATACGCACAGAAAAGCTTAGAACAATCAGAGGATGCCCACAAGAAAGAACACAAACCCAAAAAGCCCGGCAAGTACATTTGCCCCTACTGTAGCAGGGCCTGTGCCAAACCGAGTGTATTGAAGAAACACATTCGGTCCCATACCGGGGAGCGGCCGTACCCCTGTGTACCTTGTGGTTTCTCCTTTAAGACGAAGAGCAATTTATACAAGCACAGGAAATCGCATGCCCATGCAATTAAGGCAGGATTAGTCCCTTTCACGGAGTCAGCCGTGTCTAAATTGGACCTAGAGGCCAGTTTTATTGATGTGGAAGCAGAAATACATTCTGATGGTGAACAGAGCACAGATACTGATGAGGAAAGCTCCCTATTCGTGGACCGGCCTGGCACCCTGAGTCCGGGGCCATCCATCCCGTTGGATATTGCCAGCAGGAGTGGCTATCACGGGTCTCTGGAAGAACCTTTGGGAGGCCCAATGAAGGTGCCCATTTTGATCATTCCCAAAAGTGGGATTCCATTACCTAGTGAAAGCACCCAGTATATTGGCTCTGACGCACTACCGGCTCCATCCTTAAGTACTAAAGCGGATGACTCTCATACTGTTAAGCAGAAACTTGCACTAAGACTTTCTGAGAAAAAAGGACAAGATTCTGAGCCATCTCTCAATCTCTTGAGCCCCCATAGCAAAGGAAGCACTGATTCTGGTTACTTTTCCCGCTCAGAAAGCGCAGAACAGCAGATAAGCCCCCCCAATACAAATGCCAAGTCTTACGAAGAAATCATCTTTGGAAAGTACTGTCGGATTAGTCCGAGAAATGCGCTGAGCGTCGCGACATCAAGTCAGGAGCGCACCATGATGGGTAGAAAGAGTATAATGGAACCCTTACCTCATGCAAACACCAGGTTAGATCTCACCATGGTTGAAGATCCCACTTCCCAGCTGATCCCGAGAAAAGGAGATATAATGGAATCTGGTCAACCAAGTCTTCTAAAATCTACCAAATTCACCCCTGATCCCCGACAATCCCAGACTATCACAGGATCTATCAAAAATGAAGGAAAACTTTATCCAACGAGTCACCAAGGTAGCACCCCAGTTCTCTTAGAAGCACCCACAGATTCTTCACCACTTATTAGAAGCAACTCTATGCCAACTTCTTCGGCAACTAATTTAAGTATCCCTCCATCTTTGAGAGGGAGCCACTCATTTGACGAAAGAATGACTGGTTCAGACGATGTATTTTATCCAGGGACTGTGGGAATAACTCCACAGCGTATGTTAAGAAGACAAGCTGCATTTGAGTTGCCTTCAGTACAAGAGGGGCATATAGACACAGAACATCACGGCAGGATAGGAAAAACGATTAGCGTTGCTTCTAATAGAATGATTAGTGAAATAGGCCCATCCCTGAAGGAAAAGAAAATGATGGCTGGTGATAGGATTGGTTATGACTACGATGTATGTCGGAAGTCCTATAGGAAATGGGAAGAATCGGAAGTAACCAAGCAGAGCTTCAGAGATATTGCATGCTTAAGTGGCTTAAAACATGGAGGAGAATATTTTATGGATCCCTCAGTGCCATCACAGGTAGTACCAACCATGTTTGGAGTCACGTGTGAAACCAGAAAACGCAGGAAAGAAAAGAGTGTGGGAGATGAAGAGGACACCCCAATGATCTGTGGCAGCATTCCTGGCACTCCAGTGGGCATAACTTCAGATTTTGATCCCAAATTGCAGATGCAGGAAGGGATGAGAAGTGGATTCACCATCTCTGGTCATGATACCCCTTCTCATGGTCATTCTGAGCGTTTTGAACCATGTAGACCTCCCCTGCAGTCTGGAGCCTCATCAGAAGAATCACCCTTAACCACAGACATTGAAAAGATGGCAGACCCTACAAATAGGAAACCTCCCGGAAATGTGATTTCTGTAATTCAGCACACAAACTCACTGAGCAGACCAAATTCATTTGAAAGGACTGAATCTACAGATCTTGTGGCGAGCCAGCAGGATAAAGCCTATTCATCTTCTGAGACTTGCGAGAGTGAGATTTCGGAAGCCCCCGTGAGTCCAGAGTGTGTCCAACAGGGAGAAAGCACTGAGATGAGGGGGAAACCACCCTCATCCCAACAACAGCAGCATCAGCAATCCTATCACATGCAGCCCAGGTTAGTTCGCCAGCACAACATCCAAGTTCCTGAGATAAGGGTGACTGAAGAGCCTGATAAGCCAGAAAAAGAGAAAGAGGTGCAGAGTAAAGAACCAGAGAAGCCACCTGAAGAATTCCAGTGGCCCCAGAGAAGTGAAACTCTTTCACAGCTTCCTGCTGAAAAACTACCACCGAAAAAGAAACGCTTACGTCTTGCTGACATGGAGCACTCTTCTGGAGAATCCAGCTTCGAATCCACGGGAACAAGCCTCTCTCGTAGCCCAAGCCAAGAAAGTAACTTGTCCCATAGTTCCAGTTTTTCAATGTCTTTTGAAAGAGAAGAATCCCTTAAGCTTGTGGCACCTCCCAAACAAGATGAGTTTGGGAAGCAATCAGAGTTTTTGACCGTCCCAGGTGGCTCCTACTCACTGTCTGTCCCTGGACATCACCACCAGAAGGAGATGAGGCGCTGCTCATCAGAACAAATGCCTTGTCCTCACCCAGCTGAAGTTCCAGAGATCAGGAGTAAATCTTTTGATTATGGGAATCTGTCTCATGCTGCTGTGGCAGGTACAACCCCTGCCACGTTATCCCCATCACGAGAGAGGAAGAAATGCTTCCTGGTGAGGCAGGCTTCCTTCAGTGGCTTCCCAGAAATCAGTCCAGCTGAACCAGGCATGGAACAGGGTATAAAGCAGGAACAGATGGAGCACATGCAGGCTGGTCTCAGATCCGCATGGCATCATTCGTCCTCTGGACTTCTGCCTATTCTGGCAGAGGACTCTGGGAATCAGCTTGGGGCAGGTTCAGCCCACCTTGCACAGCAGCCAGTCATGCATATGGA
The DNA here is from genome assembly GCF_016433145.1 of Gracilinanus agilis. Taxonomy (NCBI): domain Eukaryota; kingdom Metazoa; phylum Chordata; class Mammalia; order Didelphimorphia; family Didelphidae; genus Gracilinanus; species Gracilinanus agilis. The sequence continues at coordinate 402,728,704 of NC_058133.1, read as the reverse complement.
CAGTCAGGAAACTTTGAGAACTTCCTTAATCCCTCCAGCACCTTACATCTCAAGCAAACACCCATCAGAACAGCCACATTTATTTGCACATCAAGAAAACATCCCATTTCCCCCAATTCACAATTCCTTGTTTCAATTTCAGTATCCAACTGTCTGTATGGTTCACTTACCAACTCAGCAGCCTCTCTGGTGGCAGACATGTACCGAACCTTTGCAGAGGCATTTTCAGCCTCCCTTTGCGCTACAGAAAAGTTATGGCAAATCCCCTTTCCAGCCAGAAATCCATACCAGTTATCACTTGGAGCATGCCACTGACCACCTCGGGAAGAAGCCAGATGATTATGCACACACAAAAGAACAATCTTACCTACATTATTCAGGAATGTCAGGAGAACCCTCCAAGAATGCTCTTGCAAAGTTTCAGTCAGACCATAGTATCAAGTCAACTGATATGTCCTCTGAGCAGCATCTCCAGGCTGACTTTGACTCCCCAAACTCTGGACCTGTGCAGTCATTACCCGGAACAGTGGTACCTGTCAGGATTCAGACCCATGTACCATCGTATGGCAGTGTCATGTACACCAGCATTTCTCAGATACTTGGGCAGAACAGCCCAGCAATTGTCATCTGCAAAGTGGATGAGACTATGACTCAAAGAACATTAGTCACCAATGCTGCCATGCAGGGAATTGGATTTAACATAGCCCAGATGTTAGGGCAACATGCAGGCTTAGAAAAATATCCTCTTTGGAAAGTACCTCAGACCTTACCACTTGGTTTAGAGTCCTCCATCCCACTGTGTTTGGCTTCCAGCTCTGACACTGCCTCTACTCTTGGTGGTAGCAAACGGATGCTTTCTCCTGCTAGTAGCTTAGAACTTTTCATGGAAACAAAACAGCAGAAAAGAGTTAAGGAAGAGAAAATGTATGGTCAAATCGTTGAGGAGCTGAGTGCTGTGGAACTAACCAACTCCGATATCAAAAAGGATTTCCCCCGCTCGCAGAAGCCTCAGTTAGTCCGACAAGGCTGTGCATCTGAGCCAAAAGATGGTTTGCAATCCGGGTCATCCTCTTTATCCTCACTGTCACCCTCCTCATCTCAAGATTATCCATCCTCCAGTGTGCCATCCAGCGAGCCATTCCCACTCAGCAGGGAAAAACTTTCTAGCTTTAGTGCAACACCACCAGGGCAGAAGTCCAGCGGCCCTTCCGAAGGCAAAGAATCATCAGATGAATTAGATATAGATGAGACAGCATCTGACATGAGTATGAGCCCACAGAGGTCATCCTTACCCCCGGGGGAGATTCAGATGGAAGAACAAGGGAAGCTGCAGAAATACCCTGTTGGTATGTTGGTCCAGATGGCATCTGGTCCGAGTGGGAAAATGGGAAACTCAACTATACTTTTAACAGATGTGGCAGATTTCCAGCAGATTCTTCAGTTCCCTAGTCTGCGCACGACGACGACTGTGAGTTGGTGCTTCTTAAATTATACAAAACCTAGTTACGTGCAACAAGCCACCTTCAAGTCCTCTGTTTATGCTTCATGGTGCATTAGTTCATGTAACCCGAACCCATCAGGATTGAATACCAAGACTACTTTAGCACTTCTGAGGTCCAAGCAAAAAATTACCACTGAAATTTATACTCTGGCTGCTATGCATAGACGGGGAACTGGCAAACTCACCTCATCAAGTGCTTGGAAACAGTTCGCTCAGGTAAAGAATTTCATTTTAGAAAGTATTAGAAATCGGATATTGTTAAGCAGATGAAACAGTGAAACAGCAAATAATGTTAAAAACAAACCAAAAACCACAAGCAGAATAAGGATCAGAGATCAGAGTTATTATTCCTAGCAGAGTCATTACATTAGTCAATTGTCAGTCTGGTGGGATCCAGGAAAGACTCCAGTGTCCCAAGATATGTGATATAGTGTCTCCAATGTGATACAGTGTCTGAAATTTCACTTTTAGATAGTTATTCTTTTGGTTCCCCTTCCTTCTTTTCTTTTTTTCAGAAGAGGTAACAGATTGAATGTATTTTACCACCAACGCTGAGGTATTAATAACTTATCAGTTACATTTCCTTTTGAATGCAAAGCCACTGACCTTTTGAGAATTAGGTGATGGTTAGAGGTTAACAGGAGTTTTTAAAGGAGAGTTGAGGGGCTTCCAAAAGAAAACTATGTCATTTAAATCAAAGACTTAGAACTGGAACGGACTTTAGCTGTGAACTAATCCCATCCCCTCATTGAACAGATGAGGAAGCTGAAGCCTGTAAAGGTTAAGTGATTTACCCAAGGTCACACAAGTAATCAGTGACAGAATCAAGATCAGAACCCATGACCTCTGGCTTTGAAGTCAGTGTTCTTTCCATTATACCCTATTTCCACTTTGCTGCCATTATAGTTTTTCATAGGTCTCTTAATTCTCAGGAACAATAATTTATTTTTCATATTATTAACATTTCATATACATCATGAAATTAAATGTCTTCAATATTTTCAATGCTTTCTTATATATTTCTTTCATTTATTCTTTCAACAAGCATTTTAAGTGCCTGATATATGCTGGTTACTCTGCCAGGTACTGAGTATATCAAGAGAGAAATGGAAACATTCTTGCCCTCAAGGAATTTACATTTTATTGGAGGGAAACAATATAGGGACAGGAAAATAGATACCAAAGAAATATAAAATCATTTCTGAAGAGTGAGGAAGGTTCTAACAACTGGAGAGTGGGGTTGGGTAGATCTCCCACAGAAGATGGCATGAGCTGAGGCTCAAGGGAATCTTAGAATTCTGAAAGGTGGCCTTGAGGAGGGAGCTCATTCTAGATAGAGAGCATCCTCTGTGCAAGCAAAGACAGAAGATAGAAGGGAACTGATGAGGAATGACCAGTAGGCCAGTTGATTAGAGTTTAAATTGCAAGAAGAATAACGTTCAGTTCTCTTAGGAAGGTGGGATGGAGTCAGATCATGAGGGCCCTTAAAAGCAAATAGTATTTTATCCTAAAGGCAAGAGGGAGGTAATGGAGCTTTCTGAGCAAGAGAATGACTTGGTTTACTTCTCAAAGCTCGTTTGTGACTAGCCATTTTTTGTCATAGAATCAGTTTAGTTCTTCACACATTGTGCTGTAAAGAAATATTCTTTTTAAGAAGTGTAAAATAGATGCAAGAAGAAGAATGAAAAATGAATGGAGCAAAAATTTTTTAAATGTTGATGGAACTAAAAGGATGACAATGGCATTTGACCTTTTTCTACTTTCCTTTTTTATTGATTACTTAAAAAAAACATAATAGTATTAGTAAAATAAGGCCCTGAATTCAAATTTGACCTCTAGTATTTACTAGCTGTGTGACTCTGGGAAAGACCCTTAATCCTGTTTGTCTCCATTTCCTCATTGGTAAAATTAGCTAGAGAAGGAAATGGCAAACCACTGTAGTATTTTTGGTAAGAAAACTCCAAATGGGGTCATGGAGAGTTGGACATGACTGAAACTACTCAACAACAACATGATCACTTCCTTGATTTTTTAGTACTAATACCACTTGCCAATTTTCAGAGACTACAGTAGACTCCCTCCTCTAAACCTCTCTGTGATGCCTCCTCGTAGTGTTGAGGTGAGCCTAGATTCTCAAAGCCTGTGGCAATGGAATAAAAACACTGGCAGATCTTCTCAAACTTGAAGGGCTTTCAGGTATAGGCATGCTCACAGACTGTTCTCAGAGACCTAATGTATAGATAGCTAAGTGCAAAGACGTTTCTATCTAGGTTGACCATAGAGAATGATGATTTTTTTTTTCTGCAAACTCTCATAAGACCATCTACTAAGTCATGGAAGGGTTGCTGTCATCATTCATGGAAAGAGTACCAACCCTGATGAAATCACAGTGCTTAATGTACTAACATGTGAAAGACTTGAAAGAATCATTCTGAAGAGCACTGGTTGGGACAACTGATACTGCCTGAGCTGTTATCAATTCCATCTTCTCCAAAGCCAAACCCCATATGCATCCCTTAAAAAAAATCTTTAAAATGTAAATAACTGGGAACATGTATTTATTTGACTTATCTCTTGGCACGAATGTGTCAACTGATTCTTTGTTTTTGCCCCACAGATGAAACCTGAAGCATCATTTTTATTTGGCAGCAAACTTGAAAGGAAACTAGTAGGAAGTATCCTAAAAGAAAGAGGGAAAGGAGATATTCATGGAGATAAAGATATTGTATCCAAACAAACTGAGCCAATCCGAATTAAAATCTTTGAAGGAGGGTAAGGAAACCTGAATGGAATTGTGAAATTAGTTCAATGGTATTTCAAGGTAAATGCCCTTTTCTGGGCAAGACATTGAGAGAAATGGACCTCCTTTGTGCCTCCCCAGTTTGGAAATAGAGTATATTATTTTTCACTCTACATGTAGCTCAATACTGTAGCTGGCTCTTGAGAAAGATAATGAAGTCAATGCCCTTGTTTTAAGGTCTACTATGCTATTAATGCAAATGTGCTTGTTATATATGTTACAAGCATCTTCTCTAAATTTTCATAGGTCTCCTTTAAGGATGAAAATTGGCAAAATTGATGGGCTTTTGATGTCCTCTAGCTTTGTTCTTTCTTTAACATTTTTTTGTAAGCACATTTTTTTACTGTCAATTGAAATATGTTACGCTGCTTAAATGATTAAATCATGCACATGTATTGTTAGACAATAAAATAGTCATATTTTTGAAAAGGTTGACTTTTGAACTAGGGGCTTGTTATAATGATGGAATCCATCTTAGTTATGTGTATTTCCTAAGGCACATTACACAGGTAAATATATATGTGAAATTGTACTATACATTTTGGTAGAAGTATCTCACTAATCATGTGGTATAAAATTAAAATCAGAATATAATAGCAAAATCAAATTTTAGCACATTAACAAACTTTGGAATTTCAATTGAACTAGCCTTAGTTTTATAATAGGCATATAAGTTGCATGTTATATTTTCCCTGAGTTCATTCTGATTATCTTTAAATAACTGGAATGGTGCTTTTGTGTATGTCTGTAAAATGTTAACTGTTAAGATGTCTGAGATGATTATTTCTTTCATAGTTTTTAGCTCTTCGTGGGGTTAAACCACTTAGAGAGAGGTGAGGGAGCTTTTGTTTTTATATTAGACTTTCTACTTTACTATCTTTATGTATCATTTCTCTCACTAAAACAAGTGTTTATGTATGCTCCATGAAGATTTTATCATTTCAATCTCTTTTCAAATCTCTCATTTTCTAACACAAAGGAGAGAAGTGTAGCTTTTATCTTTCTCCAGAAACTGAGGGTCACTGTGACTGAATCTACACTCCCCACATTCAACAATCTTCTCCATAGCAGGGCATTTGCACTCCTAGCTTAGAGAGACCTTCCAGTAAAGTTACTGTATGCTTTGGGGAGCCCCATCTCCACTAAGGAAGGAAGCAAGTGAAAAAGCGTATGTGCACCTTTTATCACTGTGTTTTGATCATCCGAAAGGACTATGCTTATGTTTCATTTTCCCCTCCCTAACATTAGTCATATTTTCATCATTTCTTTAATTAGTTACTTAACCTGACTATATGGGGACCAGGTTTATATTTCAAAAAATAATTACCTACTTTTAGGGTAGATTTGGTGGGGATGTTATCTTTTATTATTCATGAGTATTAGAGAGGAAATGAGAATTAATTAATTTTTTTGACATTGGCTAATTCCTTAGATTGAATTTGACAGATTTAACTTTGTTGATTTCTTACACTGACACTGATGAGAATATTTTAATATTTGTTTTCATTAATTATTTTCTTTATGAAATGCAGTTTTGATACTGTGAAATTATGTTCCAAACTATTATTTGTATAGTTTGATTTGGCTATTTTACTAAAGATTTTGCAATTTTTTCACTATAGTCAAAAGAAAATTTGTTCAAGTTATAGTTATATTAACATTATGCTACTTGAATGGGAAAAATGTATATATTCTACTTTCTATGATGATAGAACCATATTGGACTTGAATGTGCTTCTCCCTAGAGAAAATTAGCTTACCTAGTATCATTTCCTCAGGACTTAATCCTCCAGTACATTTCTTTGAGTTATTGATAATATTCTATTAAACTAAAGAATCTGGCTATACCAATCCTTTAATGGGAACATATTATATTAGTTTAGAGAAAGAGTTCAGATTACTTTGATATCTAAGGACAAGAGCAGCTTAGAGATCTAATAAATGAAGAGAGCCTATGAAAGCTTAGCTGCATAGCAAGTTGATAATTCCTATTTCTATTATTTGCTAAAATTCTTATCTATTAATCAGACAACAAGCATATGTCATTGACTACATGTCAGGTATTGTGCTAGGATCTCAGCAAAAGGCATTACAATTTAATGGCTACTTGGTAGCCATTATGAAAATATCTGTAGTATAATTAGTGATTTTTGGACCATGGATAGATTTTGCCTGAAAGCCCTAGGATTATTGGGACTCCTGAGATTAAATTTCCTTTTATTGATGATGATTGCTTCTTCAGAGTAGAGTGGGTTTGGGGGAGATTGTAGTACTATAAAAATTAAAATAAATTTACAGTAACTTCAAATATTGTATTTTATAAAATTTATTAATAATCACTAGAAGTAAAGGAATAAAAAGGTATCAAAATAAAACCACATGCCCAAGCTAATCTTTCTGTTCAAAAGTTCCACATTCATCACTACCCTCATAGGAAGGAAAGAGGGCTAGACACGGAAATCCACAGGAAGTGAGTGGGCTCCTGGGTAATGTAGTTCAAAGATATAAGATTTCCAATTACACAGTACTATGGTTCAGGGCAGTTATTCTTAATCTTTTTTGTATGTCATGAACTCCTTAGCAATCTGGTGAAGATTATGGAGCCCTTCTCAGAATCATCATTTTAAATAATTGAAGGAAATGTCAAATTTCTATTAGAGGTTAGTGAAAATAAAAAAATATTTTTCCCTATCTCAGTTCATAAACTCCCCCAGATTTATATATGAACCTCCAAGGGAAATCTGAGGCCTCCAAGTTAAGAGGCCCTGAGTGCAAAAATAAAGACTTCGATAATTCAAAATGTGTAATTCTAGTTCCTTTCACCAAATATACCATGGATGAAAGTGTTGGAGGATTTTGTATGTCATCCTCCTCCAAAAAATGTGCCTTCATAGTCATATATCTAGAATTATCTGCCATACAGTATCAGACCCAGAATTCTACTTGAATTCTACTCTAGTATTGGCACCTAGTAAATGCTTTCATAAATGCTTGTTGATTGATGAATAAGGATCAAAAGAGAAGAATATTAAATGGAATATTCAGTAAATGACTACTCTGTACTCTGATATGTCATGTTTATCTCCTTCTGGGCCAAAAGAAGGGTTTACCCCCTTGATGCAAAATGCATGGAAGGTTGTTGTGGGGGGAATGACTCTCTGTTTCCCCACCAGTTTTTATTATGTAACAGTTCCTTCAGAAAGTCTTTAGAAATTTAGGAGACCCTAAGGATTTACATTCTGTCAGGGAAGAGCTGATCAAATCTGCAGACAACAGTTGGTGAGCTGAACAAGCTCAGTCAATTTAAGCTGGCAGTTTGCTGAGAGTTACCGTGTTGCCAGGGTTTCAAAAATAGAGTGAGGAGTTGAGATGAAGAATTCTATTATCGGTTCTACTTCTTTTAGCAAATTTACTGGTGTATATGTGTGTCCGCTTGTGTGTGTGTGTGTGTGTGTGTGTGTGTGTGCATGTTACTTGCTTGCTTCAGAAGATGTCATTGCATTAAAAGAGGATACATCGTGGTTCATATATGTTTGCCTATTTAATTTTTGTCTGCTGTCTTAAGGCTGTCCTGGTAGCCAAAAACAATAAAGCATAAATTCCCAACCTTTCACATCAGTGAACTCATTTAAAAATCTGTTCTCTCCATAATCATATTCCTTTAAAAATTTATAGTCAGAATGACTTTTATTTTGATGTTTAAGCCAATATACTCTTGGATTATGGCAAGCCTATCAAGGAAGTAGTTTTCAGTAAGCTAACATTCCATTCTAATGCTGTAGCCAGATTCTGGTTACTTCATTTCTTTGTTCCCCAAATTTCTAATTTCATGTGACTCACAAGGATTTGTGTGAATGGTTGTTTCTCTCACTTTTCATAAAACCCTTACCTTCCTTTTTGAATTCATACTATGTATTGGTTCCAAGGTAGAAGAGTGGTAAAGGCTAGGCTTTGGGGGGGTTAAGTGACTTGCCCAGGCTCTCACAGCTGGGCAGTATCAGAGGCTAGATTTGAACCCAAGATCTCCTGTCTCTAGGCCTGGTGAGCCACCCAGCTGTCCCCAAAATGGTTGTTTCTTAAAAATCTTTTTGAAGATTTATAATTTTACAGATGATTAGCATTTAATTATTTTATGATATACTTTCGTATATGTTTTATAACACATTGTACCTTGTCTTTCCAATAGATATAAGTCAAATGAAGAGTATGTCTATGTTAGGGGACGTGGACGAGGAAAGTACATTTGTGAAGAATGTGGGATTCGCTGTAAGAAGCCCAGCATGCTCAAAAAGCATATTCGCACCCATACTGACGTACGGCCTTACGTATGCAAGTTATGTAACTTTGCCTTCAAAACGAAAGGTACCTATATGTTGTTTTTTGGAGGAAAAAAAAAAAGGCTCTGGCTCTCTTTCATTTCCACCTTCCATCAACTGTGAGATTGTTTCATTTGTGAAAGTATGACTCCATAAAATGTCTTCTCCCCCTCCACTAAGTGATGAGAGGATGCATGTGAGACTGTGAGACTCCTTGTATATCTTGATTAAGAGCCATAGGTTGAGGCCACCTATCTGCAGAGGAAGTGGCAAGAAAACGGCCTGGGCAAATATGACTTCATGTTAGAAATGTTATGTGGTCTGCGTTATAATGGCAGCAAATATCGAAATACTACGGGGAGACGACACACGCAGTAGCTTCACAGAAGCAAAGCAGCAGTTGAAACAGAAAAGCATGTGCTCATGAGCCTTACAGTGGGTCAGTTTCCAGCTTATAAATAATGTACAGATCCATAGACTCCCAAGTGGGCCCCTCCATCCACAGTTGCATTAATTATGCATAGAGATTTGATAGCTTGTGTTCACATGTATTTATCAGCAGAGAGAAAAATCTTCCATTTACTACTCCGAAACCACAGCTAATGTTATCTCCTGAAATGAGGATTTGCCTTATAAATGTACTTTTTTTAAACTCAAAAAGAGAAACCCAAGTATATTCAGTAAGTAGATTACTGAAAGCATTTCACAGAGGAAGGATGACTGAGTCTATTTCTGATGTATTTTTTTTTAACATTATGAGAACTTTTCTAACCTCAAAATTCTGAACATACAGACAGTAGTGACTGAGACAGTGGTTTTGACTTCATCATAAATGCACTTTGCATTAGCTCTAATGGATTTGACCACTCACCTCCATAATTTTCAATGGGTTGATTTTAAAATTTGCATACCGGAACAATCTGTGCCACTACTTATCAAGAAGTCAGATGACATACAGCTCAGTGGAGGAACATGTCAATATACTACCATGGCCAAAGTTTTGAATTTATAGCTAAAAACTGAAACTCATTTTCCTGCCTTTTCCAATACATGGATGTTAAAGAATATATTATTTACCTTAGGTCCCAAAACAATTCCATCTGAAAATTCTTGCTTCTAGATCATATTCCTATCTCCTAATTTCAAGAGGGATATTTCTCTCCCTCCCTTCCTCCCTTCCTCCCTTCCTTCCTTCCTACCTCCTCCCTCCCTTCCTTCCCTCTCTCCTTCCTTTTCTTCCCTCTTTCCTTTCCTTTCTTCCTTCCTTTCCTTTCTTTCCTTCCCTCCTTCCTTTCCTTCCTTCCCTCCTTCCTTCCTTCCTTCCTTCCTTCCTTCCTTCCTTCCTTCCTTCCTTCCTTCCTTCCT
>NC_058133.1:402648350-402684000 GCF_016433145.1 Gracilinanus agilis | reverse complement strand
TAAATTTCAAATGAATATATGAACTAAATGAAAGCTGTACCTCTCCCAATTCAATTCTTCATGACTTTATTTGGGATTTTCTTCATAAAGATGCTGAAATGGTTTGCTATTTCTTTCTCCAGCTTATTTTATAGATGCAGAAACTGAGGCAAACAGAATTAAGTGACTTGCCCATAGTCACCCAGCTGGTAAGTATCTGAGACTATATTTAAACTCAGGAAGACAAGTCTTCCTGCCTTCAAATCCAGGCTTCTATCCACTGTGCTGCTTCGCTGCCTTCAGGTATTTATTAACCCTAGACAAAATACTAGACATTTTAAATCTTTTTTTTTCTTCATCTGAAAAACGGAGTAGTTGTTGAGGTCATGATCTAATGGGCTATTATTTGAGTCTTTTGCAAACCTTGAAGAATCATATATATGTAAATTATGTTTGGATTATTATCACTTTAGATGTGAAATCATTATCTAATTGACTAATAAACACACCTTTGGAAGAAATGAATATCAATCCTATCATCTTCATTGTTTTGGAAATAATAGCACAAAAGTAAACTGGTGCTATGTAGAAGTCTAGCTCAAAGGTTCTCCTTGAATGGCAAATAACAGTATTGGTGGAGGTTGGTTTTATCATTTTTTCCAAGGGCAACACGATAAAAAGAAATCAATAATTCTAATGAAACAATTCAATTAAGTTCATCTTCAATGTTTTCTATCTCTCCTCACCCCTATTAATTTTTTTGAATTATTTTTTATTTTCCCAATTACATGTAATAATAATCTTTTACATACATTTTCCAAAATTATAATATCTAAATTGTCTGCCTCCCTCCCTTCATTTCCCTCTCCTTGAGATGGTCATCAATTTGATCTGGATTATACATGTATGATCTTGTAAAACAATTTTCATATTGATCATATTGTGAATACTCATATCACCCCCAACAATATTTATTGATGACCCTTGTTTTTACATCATCTATGCATGACAGAGAGCCTGCCAAAAGTGAGACAGAAGAAAGATGCAATGTTAAATTCAGGAAACACTTAATAGTCCATTTAGCCAAAGAGTAGAATTCCTAAAATGAGGTGAAAAAGAATGGGAAGTGAGAAGGGATCTTGATTATGAAAAGCCAGAAAAGCTCCTCAAAACCATATGTGTATTTGTTTTCTACAGGCCATGGGAAAGAAAGCCTTGAAGATTTTTAAATACCAAAGGCGAGAACCAAGACTTGGAAAGAAGATTTTGGAAACTGAGTAGAGATGGATTAAACAGAAATATTCCAGAGTTAGGGGCAAATCACAAATTCTATGCCTGTTTGCTGACCTCAGAAGAACATTATCATCTCCTATTAATAATGTGAAGATAAGTGTTTCTAAGGTCACTCTGAAAACAATTGCATCTAATGTGTGATACAATCTTTTGTAGAGTATGAAAAGGTGGCAGGATTCTGTGAAGAATCCAATGAGTCTCTCCAAATCAAACAAGTATATATTTTAATGAGATGACAAGAGAGGAGACAAAGAGCTGGACTTAGGATCAGGAAGACCTCGGTTTGGATTTTCCCCCTGATTTGTAATAGTTACCTGCATTTCATCCTCAGTAAATAAATCACTTACGCTTTCAGGGCTTCAGGGTGAATTCCCAGGACTTACCTAAAAAGTCATGGACAAGTTGTGGTATGTGCTGGCAGAAGTTCTGTATTCTGAAGAAATTGCAAATCCTTGGTTTCTTCGGTGGCAAGCCCCCCAAACTCTTCTCCCTTCCATTCTTCCCTGTTACTATCAACAGCAACTCCATTTTCCGAACATCAAACTCACAACCATCTTTGACTCCTTCTTCCTTATCCAATCTGTTGCTCTGTTGATTTTACATTTGTAACATCTCTTGCATATGGCCCCTTCTCTCATTTCACATTGCCATTACTGTGACACAGTCTCTTATCACCTCATGCCTGAATTATCACATTAATCTCACTAGTGTCCCTTCATCTTACCCTTGTCTGCCAAAATGATCTGTCCAAGTTACAGATCTAATCATGTCACCTTCCTTCTTCCTCTGCTCCATAAACTGCAATGTCTCCCCGTCACTTTCAGAGACAACTATAAAATTCTCCATATAAGCAGGCACTTTTCTTTGCATTCTTATTGCTAAGTACAGAGCCTGGCAAAATATACATAATGCAGCTCAACCAAAAAAAAAATGTTGGAAAGGATGGATTAGGAAAAAGAAATGAGAGAAGTTAAAGATTTTTACAGAAGCTTCATGCTTATAGATCACAGACACTTCCTTTAAAAAAAAGAGTTATGAGACAGTGGACATGTCGAACGCCTAATAACATGACAAAAAAACTGATTATATTTTAATAGAACGGAAGTGGTTGGTTATCAGTATGAGAGTCAACCCCAAATCAGTTACTTGGGTACAGTCAGACCATCAACTTGTTAAAAGCAAAGATAAAAATTCTAAAAATAAGAAGATATGCCACACAATTGAGGCAATTCTAAGCTAACTTACTTAAACATGTTCTTGATGTTGAAGGAAGCAGCTAGATGGCTCAAGAATTGTAGTCAGGAAGAACTGAGTTCAAATTTGACGTTGGATGTTTACTAGTTATATGACCCTGAACATGTCATTTAGCCTCTGTTTGCCTTAATCAAATGGAGAAGGAAATAGCAAACCACTCCAGTATTCTTGCCAAGAAAACCCCATGGACAGCTTTGGTGTGCGATAATTAGTGAGATCATGAAGAGTCAGACACAACTGAATAACATACAACAAAATATCCACTGAAAAATATGACATAGATTTTTAAAAAGTACATTTGGCATTTTAACTGAAATTGAACCATATGAAGTAACTTGCTGCAGCAGAAAGAAATAGGACTTAGAAAAGACTTTAGGGAATGAGTACTTGTTTTCATTGTCAAACATGAAGGAATGGCAACCAAGTGTTGTTGTTATTGTTTAATTGTTTTACTTGTGACTGACTTTTGGGTGACCCTGTTGGGGTTTTCTTGGCAATGATAATAGAGTGGTTTGTTATTTCCTTATTCAGCTCATTTTACAGATGATGAAACTGAGTCAAACAGGATTAAATGACTTGCCCTGGGTCACACAGCTGGTAAATGTGTAAGGTTGTATTTGAACTCAAGTCTTCCTTATTCTGAACATGGAACTCTATCCATTGCTTTACTAAGCTACCCTTGATGGTAGCCAAAATCAATGTTATTTTGGTGTATTTACCAATTTGTAAGTTTTTATGGAGGAGGATGATAGAAGGTTATGAGTAGAATGACTTCATAAAACCAAAGAAATAGCAGAGAGCAAGATACATTTGCTTGAAATCAAATAAAAATAGAAAATATCTGCCAAGATATTTCCTTATCATAACTTTATCAAAACTTCCTTATCATAAATAGCCGTGGAGGCACTTTTGGGCTTTAGCAACATAATGTGTTGTGTTTGAAGGATCAGTTATAAAGGTCTGTGAAGGAAGAGAGAACTTGAAAGAGTTGACATTTCTTTCTTTTTTATCTTGAAAGAAGTGACCAAGAGAATATTAATAACTAACAATTTACTTGTCTACTTTCTTATCTCTACAAACAGTTTATAAGCTTGATACATACACACATGTACACACATAACAAAGATATCTTTAAAAATTAGGCAGCTAGTTGGCATAGTGGATAAAGTGCCAGATCTGGAATCAGGAAGATCTGAGTTCAAATCTGACCTCAGACAATTCCTGGCTATGTGACTCTGGGCAAGTGGCTTAACACTATTTACCTTAGTTTCCTCATCTGTAAAATAAGCTGGAGAAAGCAATGGCAAACTACTTCAGTACCTTTGTCAAGAAAACCTTAAGTAGGGTTACATAGAGTTGGATACAACTGAAAACACACCAAAAAAATTTTTTTAAAAATATGAGAAGGGCACAGTCAGATTTTTGTGGATGATGTTTTAAGCAGACCGCATTTTTATGGTCACACAATTGTCTGAAAACAAAGAGAATATAAGATATTACTGTTTATTTTCTGATATTATAGAAGCATTGATTTAGTTGAACAAAATATCATTTAAAAGCTCTCTTCTAATAAGTATGTGTCAAAATCAGAGGATTCTTTTGAAAGTTAAAATAATGGATCTAACATTGTTAAGCAACCTTTTGGTTATTCCTAGTGAGAGCTTCTACCCATTAGATAGACAGGAGTCTTGTAGAAGCCGTTTTCCCAGGCTTTTCTGGTATTGCTCACTTTTGGGAATGAGCATCGAGAGGTGGTTTCTGTTATTTGGACTTGCATTGAGTCCCAATTAAATTTTTTACTGTTTGAATTTATGGTTCCTGACAGGTCTGTTAGTGAGGAACTAGATAAACTTAAATGATTTTTGGAAGTTCCCAGGAAACTGGGTGGAGCTCAAGCCAAATGAGGTAAGTTATAATCATCCAAAATATATCAACATTGAACTCTAAACTTTGTGAAAACAGAGTGGATCAGAAAACATGTTACATCCACTTTGCTATTAAGATCGAGGCCTTATGGCATGAGCTCACTCAGCACCCCCCCTACTTAAAACCTCTGTCTTCTTCCCTTCTTCCTTCTTTCCTCAGAGATTCCAAAACATGATGTGATTATCCTCCTAGCCAAAGCTAAATACTTCACCTTTGACCTTGATATTATCTCTTCCAGGAAGGAGGAGATAACTTAAATTTGGAACCAGAGAATTAATGTTGAGTAATGATTCCATCTCTGAGTTGGGAGTCACAGGATCTGGATTTAACTCCTTACTCTAGTATTTATTGCCTCTAAGACCTTGAGTAAGTGGATCCACATCCCTGAGCTTCAGTTTTCTCCACTGTAAATTAAAGGATTGAACTAAGTGATTTTTAAGAACACTTTTAGCTCTAAATTTTATGACCCCTATATTCTTGTAAGTCATTATTGGCTCTTTCCTTTCCCTCAGCCCTCATGAATGGATGAAAAAGCATCTATTAAGCACTCGCTATGAACCAAAAACTGTGCTATCCTCTGAATGTACAAATATAAAAGCAAAGAAAGCTCCTACCCTGAAGAAACTCAGTAGGGGAAGATTATATATTTAGTGGCCAGGAAGGGCACTTTGGCTAGGATAGTTACAAAGATAAAAAGTAGATCCATAGGAGAGTTAGCGGAAATATCCTTCTGAGGAGCAATGATAGAGCTCATTCGAAGATGGCAGAAGAGTGAAGGAATTGTAATTGGAGTCAGGTCTACTTGGAGTGGGTACGTGCAATTATTTACCAAGTTCTGCCAAATCTATTTCTGACATATGTTTCACATTTGTCTCCTCAATTCTACTTCCACCACTACCATCCTTGTTTACATCCCTCCAGCTGCAGATGATTCGTAGGTCTAAATGTCATGCCCAAACCTCTTTCCTGAGGTCTAGTCTCACATCACTGATTACCTATTGGACATCTCAAATTGGTAGTCCTATAAGCACCCCAAACTCAACAGAAGATAGACTAATGGACTCAAATCAGGAAAGGATCTCAGAGATGATCTAGTTCAGGGAGCAGTAAACTACATGCCATCTGCTTTTATATGGCTCATGAGTTATATTCTTAGCTGGACCAGTCCAACCTCCTTATTTTATAGCTGAGGAAACTGAGTTTCAGAGAGACTGAATAACTTGCCCAAGTTATCTTTTTCTCAAAACCCACTTCTCTTCAAAACACCCCTAGTACATTCAAGGATACCACCATATTTTCGGTCATATAGGTTCACAACTTCAAAGTCGTTCTTCACTCCCTCCTACTCTCTCTAAATATCCAGTTAATGATCAAATCTTGTTATCTCTACCTCCCAAATTCCTCTTGAATATGGATCAGTCTTTCCCCTCATAGAGCTATCATGCATGTTCAAGTCTTTGCTCCCTCTTGCCACTTCCTAATTAATAGCCTCCTAATTATTCTCCCACTCTCAAGTTTCTCTCCTCAGCAATCCATCCTCCACATGGCTGCTAAAGAGATTTTCTCAACACTCAGGTCTGATCATGTCACTCTCCTACTCAACAAACCCCAGAGGTTCGCTGTTACTTGTAACTCCCTAGTTTGATGTTTAATGCTCTTCACAACATTAGTTCTCTTTGCCTGCTCTTAAACATAGGTTGTCCCCCTGTATCATATACTTGGGACATACTGGGCTGCCTGATTGTTGATCCTCACATAAAATGTTCTGTTTTTCTCTTTCTGTGCCTTTGCATTATTGTCCCTCATTCCTGGAATTCTTTCCTTCCTTACTTTTGCGTCTTAGAATTCTTGCTTTCCTTCAAAACTTAGCTCAAGTACCACTTCCTGAAAGAAGTATTTTTCTTTTGCCCTTCTATCTGCTAGTACCTTCTTCTCTGTGGTGATCTCAGATCTACTCATCTATATCTCCTTTACACCTATTTATGTACAAGTTGTCTCTTGCATAGAATGTAATCTCTTTGACAGCAGGAACTACATTTTCTTTTTCTTTGTATCCCCACTGCTTGTATGGTGATATCAGGTATTTAGGTAAACCAATCACAAATCACAAATCTGACATGAAGGCATAATAGAGTAGTGATAAGGGATTTCTGGTTATCTCATGGAGCTCCTTCTTTGCCAGAAGCTAAGCAGTTGTTAGGGTCTACCTAACTATTCTCAGAATAGTCTCATAGATAGATAGATAGATAGATAGATAGATAGATAGATAGATAGATAGATAGATAGATAGATAGGCAGATCATTTATTATATACTTTTACCAGATGCCAGGCACTGTGTTATGTGCTGAGAATACAAATACAAGGGTAGGGAAGCACAATCTTGTAATCCCTCCCCTTAAGGACTTTCTATTCTAATAGCCATTCCCCAATGTATGGACATCCCTTCAGTTTCCTATTCTTCACCACTACAAAAAAAGTAGAATGAGGGCAAAAAAATCTCCCCAATATCAGTGCAATGACAATGAAAATGGGATCTTAGAGGGAGTTAAGGGAAGGTTAGAGAATAAAATGAGTGAGGAAATAGTCCCACTATACTTTTGTCCTAGTTGAAATATTGCATTCAATTCAGAACAGTAAGTTTTAAGAAGTTGATGAATATTTAGAAGAGGGTGACCACAATGGGGAGGGACTTCCAGATCATATCACCTAAGTCCTTTCTGAAGGAATTGGAGATATTTAGACTGGAAAAGGGAATTGAGGTGAGGGAGTCATAATTGATTTGTAGTTTTTTGAAAACTTGACATGTGAGAGAGCATTTCAATTTATTCTGGTTAGTCCCAGAGAACACTATCAGGTTCAAGTGAAAAGAAGATTTCAGCCTGATGTTTGAAAAAAATACAAACAAAATGAATTCCTAATAATTAGAATTATAGAAAAGTAGAATGAACTTCCTTAGAAATTAGAGAGATTTCCTTCACTGGAAGATGTTAGTGAAAACTGTATGACTACTTACTTTCTCTCTTTGAAAAAAAATTTTTACAGGTCAATATAATTACTAATAATTGTTTTCTGACATTTTGTTATACATTTTCTATCCCTCCCTCCTCCCCCTTTCCCAAGAGGGCAGGCAATATGAAATAGCTTGTACATGAATTATATAATACATATTTCTATGTTCACCATATTGTGAAAGAAGACACATATCACTTATATTAGAGAAAAATTTATGGATGAAATAAAGTGAAGAATGGTATTTTTTCAATCTATATTCAGATTTCATCAGTTTCATCTGTGGCAGTGAAGAGTCTTTTTCTTCATGAGTCCCCTGGAGTCATAGTGGATCCTTGCATTGCTGATATAGTTAAGTCATTCACAGTTGATCATTGTACATTGTTGTTGTGACTGTCTACAATATTCTCCTGGTTCTGCTCGCTTCACTTTGGATCACTTCATATAAATTTTTTCAATTTTTTTTAAGTTTATCATTTCTTATATTGCAATAGTGTTCCATTACAATCATATATCACAACTTGTTCAGCCATTCCCCAATGTATGGACATCTCTTCAGTTTCCTGTTCTTCACCACTTCAAAAAAAAAAGCTTATATAAATATTTTTGAAAACATAGTTCCTTTCCCCTTATCTTTGACCTCTTTGAGATCCAAACCTAGTAGTAGTATTGTTGCATCAAAGGAACAGTTTTATGGCTTTTGGATATGGTTCCAGATTGCTCTCCAGAATGGTAATATCGCACTGACATGTCTTGTAGAAAACATCTCCATATAGATACAAGTTGAGCAAAAAGGCTTCAGAGGTCCTATTATGCAACTCAAATATTCATTGATTCTGTGATCCTAGTTTTAAAATTGGGTCAATAGTTGCTACACTGTCCTGTGGTTCCTTTCCAGTTTGGTAGAATAGGCTTGAGTTTTTACATCCCATCTGTTTCACTCCTTGAGTCTACTAAACCAATTCCACTGGCTTCCTATGCCTTTAGAATAAAATGTAAACTTTTGCAGTTTTTAAAGCTCTAAATAACTTGGCTGCAACCTACCTTTACAGCACTCTTTGGTCCAGCCAAACCAGTCTGTTTTCTGCTTTTTACTCATGATGGTGCTTCTCCTGTCACCCACCCTTTGCACCGACAACCCCACAGTCTTAAATCGAATCTTTACATGCCTCATAGAGTCCCTTTTTTCCTTCAAAGTGTGACTGAAATATCATCTTCTTCATGAAGCCTTTCCTGATCTCTCCAACTTTCAATGTCTTCTCTCCCAGTATACTTTGCATTTAATTATTTTTTGTGTTCATACGTGTATATGCATATCTGCATGTATGTATTAACTTTTTATGTATATGCTATATAGTTTTATATGGACTTGTTGTCTCCCATATTAATTTTATTTTGAGTTGGATCCTGGCACATAGCACAATACTTGGCATAGAGCAGGTGCTTAATAAAAAACACTTGTTGATTGATAGGGTCTATTTCTTCAAGAGCCAAAGACATTGCACAAAATTCTGAGCTTCTTCCTAAAGGTGTGAACCATAGTAATCAAGTTGTGCTTGTTGGTAAGAGACAATTTTTATTTCCTGTGACTCAATAGATGTCATCACTGCCCAGGCAGAACATTTCTATAATTTCATAAGCCAAAGTGGTGATTTAAAAACTGCTGGCATTAGAAAATAGTGATAGCTACTCTTAATAAATATAATAGAATGACTCTCCTGAAGCACTTTAGCAGAGAGCCCTTACCATAAGCTCGCTGACTCTGCCATAATGCACATTTTTGAAGGGGCATTAAATGAGGGTTGGGCATTTTGGAAGTGCCAGGAGGATTAAGGGAGGTTTCTGGTGAAGTGAGCACTAATGTGCTCCTTTTCCTTTGGAGTGGAAGGAAAAGGCCATCCTTAGAAATGATGTGATGACAGTTTCTATTTACCTTCCTGTAAATTGCTGGAATTGGATGTAAAAGACACTTTAAACAGGTGAAACTGGAAGCTTCAGTGGCTCCCTATTGACACTGGGATAAAAAAGAAATTTCCCTAGCTTTTAGTCTTTAACCACCCAGTTACAACCTATCTTTATGGACTTATTTCAGATTACTCTCTTTCAAATACGCTCTTTTCTGGACAAACTGGCCAACTTGTTGTTCCCCATAGGCAACATTCCATCTCTCATCTCTGCACCCATGTGCGGGCAGGCCACCACCCTCTATGCCCGAATGCTCTCTTGCCCCAGTTCCCTTCTCTAAGAATGCTTAGCTTTTTTTGAGGAAGACATGGAACTCTGTTACCCAAGTATCTTAGTAATTTGTGTTTTTTTAATTAAAAAATTAATTAATTTGATCATTATATTAAGACTCTCTCCCTCCCTCCCCTATGTTTTGATAGCTAACAATAATAGCAAACATTAGTATTTTTAGGTTGGCAAAACACTTTACAAATATTATCTCATTTTATCCTCATGAAAACCATGGAGATAGACGATGTCATTATCCTAATTTTACAGATGGGAAAAATTTAGGCAGAGGTTAAGTGATTTATGCAGGGTCATACAGCTGGAAAGTGCTTGTGGTCAGATTTTAATTTAGGACACTTGACCAGGTCCAGTACTCTATTGATGGTGCCACTTAGTTGGCTAGATGTCTTTCTATGCCAACTATGTAATCTTCTACTCCTCCATAATCACTATAACATGTACACTTTCTTTGCCCTCTTCAAATCTCCAAAAGTATCCTTGCCAAACTTAATTCTTCTACATACACCTTGGATCTCATTCCTTACTATTTTTTCTCCAGCAGATTTCCACCATTATAAATCTTGTCTGAAATCTGTAATTTTTCATCTCTTTATTCATTTGTCCCTTTCCTGATGTATTCAGACACACTGAAATCTCCTCTATCCTAGAAAATAAAAATAAAAAACTTTATCATATCCTACCACTCCTGCTAATTTTCATCCTGTATATCTTTTGCTTACCAGCTAATGTTCTTGAAAAATCATGTACAATTGGCCCCTTCATTTCCTCTCCTCTCTCTACTTTCTGAAATCAGGGATTCTTAACCCAGGAACCTTGAATTTTTTAAAAATATATTTTTTATTTAATATTTTTTTTGCCAATTACATGCAATAACAATTTCCCTACAAGTTTTCCTAATTTCCATGATAGAACTTATTTCCCTCCCTCCCTTCCCTTACCCCTTCTGGTGCTGGAAGGAGGACCTTGAATTTTTTTTTTTTATATATCATTAATTTTTTTTTAAATTTTAAACCCTTAACTTCTGTGTATTGACTTATAGGTGGAAGAGTGGTAAGGGTAGGCAATGGGGGTCAAGTGACTTGGCCCAGGGTCACACAGCTGGGAAGTGTCTGAGGCCAGATTTGAACCTAGGACCTCCCGTCTCTAGGCCTGGTTCTCAATCCACTGAGCTACCCAGTTGCCCTGAGGCCTTGAATTTTTAAAAAAATTTAATATGTTCCTAATTTTATTTCAATCTAATTGGTTTCTTTTATAATCCTGTTATTTCATTTTATGCATTCAAAGACATTCTGAGAAGGGGGGCCATTGGCTTTATAGGATCATGGACAGTCTGGATTGTTAAAGTAATCCAAAATAAAAAAAAGGTTAAGAAACCCTAATCTAAACTGGGAACCTTGACTTGTACTTTACTAAATAGTCAGAAAATGGAGCTACTTTGATATTAGCTTTCTTCAGGTCTTACATAACCCCAAACATCACTGCCCACTCTCTCTTCCTTCACTCATCTCCTTCTTCTTCCAGTTTCTAGAAAACTATTTGAATAATTTTTGTTCAGGGGCTAAACTATAGATAAGAGGGAATTTGTAGAAGTTTTTAATATGGAAGAAAATAGGAATATTAAAAAAAGGGAAAGAACCATGATTCAAAGTAAATACCAAGATAACATTATAAAGGAATCAGAATTAGGTACCTCTTGGTTTCTATTTTCTTATCTAAGAAGAATAATCTTCAATGTTTTCCTTGCCCAAGTCAGTTCTTCTACAAGCACCTTTCATCCCAATTCCCTACCATCTTCTCAGCAGATTGCCACCACTGCAAGTATCATCCTCAGTCTCTAACCCAGTGATGGCAAACCTATGACACGCATGTCAATGACATGCATAGCCATTTTCGATGACACGCGGCTTCATGCGGTCGCATACAAAGAATATGAGGTTGCATGCTGAGGATGAAACATTTGCTGTAGTATAGTGTAGACACTCTGTGCACTGTAGATGACAATTCTACCTATATTAATTTATCTATTTTGGTTTATTAAATAGTTATAAGTTATAATTATACATTTTTGTTATTTAAACTATAAATATCATGAAATTATGTTTTTTTTTCTCTAAGTGACACACCACCTGAGTTATGCTCGGTTTTTGGGTGAATTTTGACATGCCAAGCTCAAAAGGTTGCCCATCACTGCTCTAACCTTTCATTTCCCTTTATTCCTGCTGCTTTCAAACATGCTGAAATCTCCTTTATCCTGGAAAACTAAACTAAAATAAAAATGAAATGTTTTACCTGATCCTACCACAACCTCTGCTAACTCTCATCTTATATTTCTTTTCCTTAGCTAAAGTTCTTGAAAAAAATTGTATACATTTGGTTCCTTCATTTCCTCTCCCCTTATTTCTATATAGCATCATGCTACTGAAATTGATCTTTTTCACATGAGTTACCAAGAGTTCTTAATTGATAAATCTGTAAAGGGGGAGAAATGTGTAAGGGGTAAAAAAGAAAAGGTTGGATTAAATTATTTAAGAGCAGGGTCACCAGGAATTATGTACTTAATTCCAAATGAAAGACTCAAGTCAGAATGAAGAGAGAGTGAAAGTAAGAAAATTAGAGAGAGGATAGGGCAAGATATCTAACTTAACACGCTAAGTATTTTGCTCCTGCCCCTGGCTCAACTGAGGCAGCTGGAGGAGCCTCAGCCTTGAGCCAAAGACCGACTAAGGGCTTCAGTCATGAAGCCTCTCCCAAGAGGAGACTTCTCTGAGGATAGTCCCTTTGGAAAATCCAGGAGTCAGTCTTTTTCACTCACCCACGTGGTAGTTAAAAAAAAAAAAAGCAATGCAAGGTCCTCAGCCAGAATTCCTTCAGGGTCCAGTTTAAGGTATAAGAGAGCATCCTAGGAAGTTCTGTCCACTTTTAAAGACCATTCCTTTTGTCACTTCCTCTGTATTCCTTCCATTTTATGTGTACCAATTACAGCTAAAGTTTTGTTTAGGAATGCCCAGGGGGCAGTCAGTCGATTCTGACACATCACCTACTTTCCCACATGTGGGTTACAGACTTCCCCCACTCAAGTGTAAGTAGGCTGTATGTGCTTCTGGTGATTAAATCTAAAAATGGGCAGGTTAGAATTAATCCCATCTTCACAAATCTAATGGTCTTTTCTCAGTTCTTATCCTTAATGACCTCTTAGCAATATGTGATACTATTGAACCCTGTGTCCTCCTGGATATTCTCTTTTCTCTGTTTTTTGTGACATTGCTTTCTCTTGGTTCTCCTTCTACCTGTATGATATTCAAAGCCCTCCATTTCCCATTGCTATGCCTGCCTTTGCACTGGCTATCCCCCATACCTGGTATATATTTCTTCCTCTTAAAAGGCAAGGAGATTGGCAACAGATAGGTCTTCATGAGGAACAGTAAGAAGCTCCATCAACTGAACCATAGAGAGCATGAAGGGGAATCATATGTAATGAAGCTACAAAGGGAGACTGAGACTAGGTCATAAAGGACTTTCATTGCCCAAAAGAGAATTTTTAATTTAATTTTACAATTAAATGGAAGGTTAAAAATATATTTTTTTGATAAAGGGAGTAACATGGTCAGATGTCCTTTGGAAAAATTGTATTGGAGATTGTGTTGAGGTTAAAGAGAGTTGAGGTAAAGAGTCCAATAAAGTGGCTATCATAATAATCATGATAAGAGATGATAAGGCCCCTAAATATTCTATTGGCTATTCTTCTGGAGGGACAGACATGTTGCAGAGGTTATATGGAACGTTAAGTACCCATTTTGGCACTCCAAGACAATTTTCGGATTTTAAAGGAGGGAAAAAAGGAAAGGTTGATTTTAAGATGGAAGCTACAAACTTGTTTCTTCCCCCTGACATGAGGAGAAGGTTGTACTTGCACTGGTGCTAACTCTTGGTATCTGGAAGACTCATCTCTTTTCTGGACTGAGGTCAAATTTCTCCAATCAAAGAAGCATCAAGTTTTGGAGAGAGAAGAAATTGCTCCTTTCCCTTAGACTCAAGGGCAGAGTAGATGGGATCTGGCTCAGGGATACAGGGAGATAAGATGGCAAAGAGACCAGTTGGTCATACGTGACTGGTACTTTTTCATTCTCTGGTCTACTCTACTCTTTATTATTTAATAAATAAATATAAATTAAGAAATGATCTCTAGAGATTTTTACTCATAACAGTGGAAATGATACCTCAGTGTCACTGATATTTAGGAAAAACTTCCAAGAAATGCTGGAATACCTCTCCCCTCATCCCCATGCTGTACCACAAAAAAGATTCACCTAGCTCTCCTTCCCGCTCTTTTGAAGATAACTAGACTTGCTATTGCAGTGTGATTCTGACCTTAGTTAGGCAAAAATATTTCTATCTATTTGCTACAAAATAGTTTCTCCTTGGAAGGAGACGGGTGCCTTATTCAGTCAAAGCCATTGCCTTCCTTCCTCCACAAATCAACTGCTCTGACTTTTATGTTGTGGTGCAGGACGAATATATTGAGCATCTCTGTAGGCTGTCCAAGAAAAGAAAGGGACAGGGGAGTGCCCCTTCCCTAACCCCCTTACTTTGCACTGGGTACATAACCTCATAATGACATCCCTTAGGTGACTAAGTCCCCCAAACAGCTCAAATCTCCATTAAAGCAGCATTTGATAACCATTTATTTGAATATGTCATGGTGTGAGGTACTATGTAAAGAGAAACACAATACACAGACCTGCCCCTGCCTAGTAGGAATTTACAGTCTAAAACAGACACAGCAATATAAACAATCATTTATAATACATACAGATCAATTCGAGGAACATTTGTGGAGAGGAAAGGGGGGATAAGTATTTATATAGCAATTACTATGTGCTAGACACTGTGCTAAGTGCTTTTTTACAAATATTATTTCATCTGCTCCTCGTAACAACCCTACAAGGTAGGTGCTATTATGCTCTCCATTTTACAGTGGAGGAAATTAGAAAGAGGTTAAATGACTTGGCCAGGGTCACACAGCTAGAAATTTGAACTGATTTCTTCTTGACTCAAGGGGCTCCATGCTCTATCCTCTGTGCCACCAGTTGTCTCCTATGAAGTATCGGCACCATGACAATCAGTGGGCATAAAAAGGCAAAAATAGTTCCGGTTTACAAAGATAAGCATAATATAAAGTAAAGCAAAAGGATCAAATGGAAGGGAATTAGGAATCATAGTCTAATTTGCTCATTTTACAAATAAAAAAGCTGAGGTCTAGAGAATCCCTTGCCCCAGGTCACATAGGTAGCAGAACTAGAATTTGAAACCCTGTGTTCTGACTCAAATTTCATCCTTCTTTTTATTGTTTTCTTGCAATTACTCCTTCAAATCAAACTTTTAAAGAAAAGGTAATAATGGGTAAAAGTAGCTGGGTGGCACAGTGGATAGAGTCTGAAGTTGGGAAGACTTATCTCCCTGAGTTTAAATCTGTCCTCAAACACTTACTAGCTGTGTTTTCCTATTTGCCTCAGTTTCCTCATGTGTAAAATGAGCTGGAGAAGGAAATGGCAAACCACTCCAGTATCTTTGTCAAGAAAATTCCAAATGGGGTCACAGTGAGTCAGATGTGACTGAAACAATTGGACAACAACCTCAAAATACTAAGTAAATTTCTCAGGAAAATACTTTATACTCCTGTGTAGGTACCACACAGATCCCCAGTAGGGTCACACAGAAGGCCAAGTGTTCTGAGCTTATTTAAGGAGGACAACCAGAAGAGCCATATAATTCTCTGAGCCTGGAACAATGGAGAGATGAAAAGTGGTTTTGAGATGTGATGTAGGGGAGATGAGAGTATTCTTGTTTAAAAAGAAGTATAGGGGAGAGAATTTTGTGTTGAGATTCAGGGTGACATTCAAGGCTTCAGGAGAGAATAAAAGATCGGGAGGAGCCACTGCATGAATTGTGATAGAGAAATCAGTCAGATACGAAAATAAAGATGAGAGTGGGGAATGTGCATGGATTTGTAGCATTCTCTCTGGTGTTACTATTTTATGACTCCCTCTAGCAGATTTCAGAAAATGGGAATGGCATTTGTATCCAATAGGGGACAAGGATAAGCACACTTTAGGGGTGGAGAACAGCATTAGATGAAAGAATAGCCAATAATAATCCCAATCTCAGTTTCCGTGGAATTGAGGTGATGAGTAGAACACTGGAATTTGAGGCAGGAAGACCTAGATTCAGGTTTTACTTTTTTTGTTGTTGTTGCTTAAAAATTTTAACTCCAGTTTGGGTTTTCTTGGCAAAGATATTTAGAGTGGATTGCCATTTCTTTCTCCAGGGCGTTTTACAGATGAGGAAACTGAGGCCAACAGGGTTACGTGATTTGCCCAGGTTTACACAGATAAGTATGTGAAGTTGAATTTGAACTCACAGGTCTTTCTGACTCCAGACTTGTCACTCTATCCATTGTGTCACCTAACAGCCCCAAACCTTAAGTGCTAATTAATTATGTCATTCTAAGCATGACATTTAAACTTTCTGAGTCTCAATTTCCTTTGCAGGGATCTTACTAAATGACCTTTAAGGTCCATTCCAGCTTTAAATCTAGAATCCTATGAAAAAGATGAGCTGAGGCAGACCCTCTGCTGCCAAGTAGTAATTATGATTCCTAATAGCTTCACTCTATAGTTGTTGTGTGGCTGGGTACCTGCTGCTCGTAGGGCTAATGAACACTCTTGTTAAATAGAGAGATACTTTAATGGAAGGAGATATCTCATGATGTTTAGGAATACAAGATGCTCTGAACCTTTAGAGAATAGGTGTTATAGGATCACAAACCATTTCAAGGCTGCATATAGAAAGTCCATGGAGGAGCAAACAAGGTGGCTCAGTAGATAGAGGGCTAGACCTGGAGACAGGAAGTCCTGGGTCCAAATCTAGCTTCCGGCACTTCCTAGCTATGTGATGCTTGGCAAGCCACTTAACTTAGTTGTGTAGCTCTTAGCATTCTTTTGCCTTGGAACCAATAATATTGATTCTAGAACAGAAGGGAAAGAAAGAAAGAAAGAAAGAAAGAAAGAAAGAAAGNTTGCTGTTAGTACAGAAGTCCATTACATTTGATGGTAAAAGCAATCTTGTTTAATGATCAACAGTGAATGACTTTGCAGTACTCAGCAATATAATGATCCAAGATAACTCCAAAAGACTCATGATAAAAAATGTCATCCAGAGAAAGAATTGATGAAGTCTAAATGCAAATGGAAGCAGACCATTCTTCATTTTATTTTCTTACTTTTTTTAATGTGTCTTCTTCCACAACATAATAAATATGGAAATCTGTTTTATATGATAGTACATGTATAATCAATAGCAAATTGATTGCTGCCTCAAGGAGGGGGAAGAGAAGAGAGGGAGAGAATATGAACTCAAAATGTTAGCAAATGAATGCCAAAAATTGTTTTTACATGTAAGTGGAGAAAAAAATTGAAGAAAAAAATTTAAAAGGAGGAAAGAGATAGAGAGAGGAAGGAAGGAAGGAAGGAAGGAAGAAAGAAAGGAAGGAAGGAATGAAGGAAGGAAGAAAAAAGGAAGGAGTGAGGGAGAGAGGGAAGAAGAAGGAAAGACCTTGAGTTGTAACATTATGGGAAAGAGCACTGGATTTGGAATGTTTAGGGTATGAATTCTAACTCTGTTACTTCCTAGCTGCATGACACTGGGTGGATGAGTGGGACCTTTGAATCTTTCTGAGCTTTAGTTCAACATCTACAGTCATAATCTCAAGTGGGTTAACATTATCATCATGATTTATAAATGGAGATAATAATAGTTGTATTAGCTGTCATGAGATTGCTGTGAGAAAAGTGATTTGGTAACCCTAGGGAACTTACATAAATGTGAACCAGCCATGGATTTGTATTTACACAGAACCCAAATACCTGCTTCTTGCTTTTCTGAAATACAGTTCTCCTGAACTTGTACTCATTCTGAGTCATTTCCTATTTTGACCAGCACAGAGAACGAGAGCTCCCTAGGAGGGCCTAGCATTCTCTTCCCCTGACAGGAATATACTGAGACAGTGTCTCATGTGTGCTATGTCTAGATCTGAAGAAATATTGCAGAGTTTAGGAAATGGCAATGAATAAAAAAATATGAAGGAAGCAATAAATCATGAGATCCTAGGGTTTAGAAACAGAAAGAATCTTTGGGATTTTTTTGTTCTGAGGATCATAGATCTAGAATTGGAAATTAGTTAACCAGCATTTATGAAGTGCCTAAGATGGCCCAGATCCTAGGCTAAGTCTTAGCAATACAAAGAAAGACAAAAAGCAGTCCCCGCCCTATTCTAGTGGGGGAACCTATTGGGGGAGAAAACACAAAAACTATGATAAATAGATAAGATATATATATATATTATCTATATATAATGAAATGTAAGATTAAAATTAATATCCAACAATCTAAGTATTATATTTTATAAAGTTTATTAATAATCACTTGAAGTAGAAGAAATAAAAAGAACAAAAATAAAACCTGAGTAAAAACCACCTGAGTAAAATTCTCCTGCCTCTCTCCTCGCCCCTCCTCCACAGCTGCCTTTCTGGGAGAAGAGAGCGAGGGTGGAGCTACACAAAACGTATATCTTCCCTACATTAGCATGTAATGTGAGAAGGAACATAAGAAGCTGGGAGAGTTTTGGGGAGCAAAATTCTAATTATACAATATGTACACACATGTATGTATATGTATGTGTTGTGTGCATTATCTATAGACACATAATTACATATAGCAATGAATTAAATAAAGAGAATTAGAAGATCTGATCATCCCCAACTCTGACACTAATTGACCTTTGAAGTAAAATCATTTCATTTCTCTATGATTCCGTTTCTTCCTTTAAGATATGAGTGGGGAGCTTTAATCACATAAGAGCTTTAGAATCAGAGGATTTTCAGTTCAGATCTCATCTATTGTGTCTATAAATACACATGTGTAGGTATATCTATATATGTAATGTATATGATAAATTGCAGATAATCACGGGAAGATTCTATCATTAAGGGGATCAGAAAAAGCTTCTTGCAGAAGGTGAAATTTTTATCTGGGGCACAAAGAATCTAGGAAGAGCATGAGATGGAGGTGAGGAGAGGGAGAGAAAGAGAGAGAAGGAGATAAGGAAGTAGAGAGTTCCAAATCTAAGGAATAGTTAATGGCTAGAGTGAGGTGATAGAGTGTCTTGGGTGAGGAACAGCAAGAGAGACAGTGTCACTGGATCATGGAAGAAATACATGGTGGATTATGAGGTATAAGAAGACTGGAAAGTGGTGTGTGTATGTGTATGTGTGTATGTGCGTGAAGATTATGAAGTCCTTTGAATACCAAACCCTTGATTTTAGATTGGAAGTAATAAGGAGCCACTAGAGTTTATTGAAGAGGGAGAAGGATACTACGATCAGACCTATGCTTAATTGAAACCAATTTGACAGTTGAGCGGAGAATAGACTGGAGTAGAGAAAGACTTGAGTGAGGGACACCAACTAGTGAAGATTATTGCAATAAACCAAGCATGAGGTTTATGAGGGCTCGGAATGAAAGGACCCTCAGAGGAGAGAAGAGGGCAAATACAAAAGATGTTTCAAAGGTGGAACTGAAAGTGCTTGGAAACAGATTGACTTTCAGGGAAAGGGCAGAGTGAGGATGGGTAAGGAGTCAAGGATAACACCCAGGGCATGAGCCTGGATGGCTAAAAAGTTGGTGGTGTCTTGGACAGTAATAGAAAAAACTAGTAAAAGGGAAGAGCTTGGGAGAATAGATAAGTTCAGTTTTGGACAAGTTGAGTTAAAGATGATTACGGTCTATCCAGTTTCAGATGTCTAATTAAGTAGGTGGAGCTGTGAGTCTGGAGGTGAGAAAAAAATAAGATCTTGGAATCATTAGCATAGAGATGATAACTGAAATCCATGGGAGCCCATGAGCGGAAAGGAAATAGCATAGAGAGAGATGACTCTTTGAAGACATCTAGTCCAACCCTCTCATTTCATAGAAGAGAAAATAGAGGTTTATAGAGGTAAATGGACTTGTCCAAAGTCACACAGATAGTAAAAGATAGAGGTGAGATTTGAACTGACATCCTCTGATTCTAAAGCCCTTAGGTGATCCAATGTACTAGTCTAACGGCTCCCCATTCATATATCAAAAGAGGATATTGAATCAGAGATGAGGGAAGTGATTTCACTTCAAAGGACAAACAGGTAGTGGCAGAGCTAGGGATGACCAGATCTAATTCTCTTAGTCCAAATCTCTAGTTTGTTTGCTTGTTTACTGAAAGACACTCTCTTCCAAGCACTCCAAGATGAAGTGCAATTAGGGCCAGAGAACCTCAAGAAAACAGATTGGGAAAAGTTGGAGTATCATAGGTTTAGGAGAAAAAGGAATCTTAAAGGTCATCAAGTTCATCCCTTTCATTTTACGGAATAGGGATACTGAGGCTTAGAGAAGTTAATTGACCTGAGGTTACACCGATAGTAAAGAGCAGAGCTGGTTCAAATCTATGTCCTCTGACTCCAAAGGCAGCATTCCCTTCAATAAATCATTCATTGCTCCTGTAATAACAAATATTTATTCTGCCCAATCTGTAGAATGGGATGAGTAGATGGTGCAGGGGAAAGAGTGCCAAGTTTGGAGTCAGGAAAACTCATCTTCATGAGTTTAAATCTGGCCACAAACTCTTACTAACTATGGGACTTGTGAGCAAATCACTTAACCCTGTTTGTCTCAGTTTCCTCATCTGTAAAATGAGCTGGAGAAGGAATGGTAAACCACTCCAGGATCTTTGTCAAGAAAATCCCAATGGGGTCACTAAGAATGAGACAGGACTGAAATGCCTGAACAACAACAAATTGTGTAGATCCCTGAATGAAATTTTGTGAGAGACAGAAAGTACAATTCACAGTTGAAGGGCAGATTTCATTACTGATGGAGGAAGGATGCAGAGAAATAAGTTAGGGAAGAATTTCATTTGAGTTGGACCCTAAGGATCTGTTGGGTGGGGAGAGAATTACAATCACAAGGAAATGTATGAACAAATGCATTGTGATGAAAGAGTTTGAGACCTGAGGGTGCAGAGTATTCTAGAGTTAATTGTGTATTACACTCCACTCCTATGCCTACCATGGTGTTATACATCCAGGCAGCACAGGAGTGTAGTAGGTAGGTTGAATTAAATTGGGAATTGGAAGCCAATTGTCTCTAGCTTTCAAACACTCTTTCAAGTTGACCCTAGCAAAATACCATAGTACACATTTTTGTTGAAAGTGTGACATAGCAATATGCATTTTTTAGAATCAACAGTAACCGGAAAATCCATTTCTGAATGAATTTTTCCCTCATCAATACTAATTTCCTCCTCTAAATCCCAATTCTCTCATTCAGTTTTCTCAGCTGTAAAATGAGGGGTTTCGATAGATGACCTCAACCAACAGTACTTTTCACTTGAAGCATAAGATTCCTCCCATAGCTTTGGTTACAAAGAACCAAATCACAAAATGTTTGAGCAGGAAGGGACTTGAGATCTTTATTCTAACCTTCTTAGTGAAAATTACCTGAGATAAAGTACCAATGGGAAGAAAAGAAGTCACTTCTCACTTGTATTGAACTTTCATTTATTCTCTCTCACTCTTCATCTTGCATCTGAAGATCTGGCCACGGAAAGAAAAGAAAAACAAAAAAAAAAAGGTGTGTCATAAAGTTAAAGGAAATTATTTAGCTCAGTACACAAATCTGACAGGAGGTTCATTCCTACCCCAAGGGAAATGACAGAAAAATACAGACACTCCTTAGAGTGAAGATGGATTTAGAATAGAGTCAGGCTTTTGACCTCGGTAGCCTCCGTCCTACTGGCCCTTTTTTGAGTGACCAGGAAGGAAGTGACACAATGTGAAGACAGACGTGAAACAGGACATGAGGTGGGAGTCTTTTTCTTTAAAATGGTAAAAAATTTTATGTAACCTCAGTCTCTGTATTTAGCACATCCGCCATCCATCATTTACAGAGGGAGCAGTGAAAATGTGGCAGCTTTGTGTGGGGCTGAAGGAAATATGAGTGGCTTTCTTGGTAGCAAGGCATGGTAGAGCGAGACGGCAAGAAGCTATATATAATACCTGTGGGCCAAGCCTGATGGTGTCAGCTTTAAAGCAAATTTGAGAATGGGAAATTGTTAAATTGTTAACATACGCTGAAGCCTTCTGAGGTGTGAGTGAATGAAAGGAGAGCTGTGAAAATGTACAGTTCCAGCCCTTCTGTTCTTCCTAAGAATTTCCCAGCCTCCAGACTCAAAGATCCCAGCAACGAAAAAAGACCTGTCATGTTAGGACATGGAGTCTATCTCCCCACTGGGACAATGTTGGGACTTGGGATATTTAAAAGACTTATGTCCAGCCAATTTTACATGATTCAAGTGATGAGGCTTCCTTAGGTCCATGATGTAAGAGGTAGAACCATCAGTGAAGCTCTTCTAGACACTGACTGTAGTTTTACAGTGTAGGTGTATCTGAGATCCAAAATTAGCTTATTGTTTCTAATTTATTGTCACCCCACAGTTCTTTTAGTTTTACTGATGGAACTTATTTTTTTAATAGACTGTACTGAAGGCCCACACTCAAAGAGATCTGTCTGTACTAGAGGCTTCATTTGGCAGTAAGTGACCTATTTGAATTTCAATAGACCTGAAATCAGGAGACCTGGATTCAAGTCTCAGTACAATTTAATTCAAAGGCATTTATTAAGCACCAAATGTATATAAACCTCAGAGGACACAAAGACCAAATTAAAAGAACTTCCATTTAACTTCAGGAATACACCACATATGCATGTAATAAATGCAAGGAAGTTTGAGAAGGAAGTGAGCATTAATTTACTTAATTGGGAGTTGGTGGGAAAGGGTCAGGAAAAGGTTCCCATAAGAGGTAGCACTGAAATTTAGTGTTGGAGAGAGCTAAGGGTTCTAAAGGATAGAGATGGGCAGAGAGTGCATTCTAGGCATGAGTGACAGTCTGTGGAAAAATATAGAGATTGGGAGATGCTATGGTGAGTTTGGGGAACAGTAAATGGGCGGATCTAGCTAAAATATAGCATGTAAAAATGAGAATAAAATAGCATAAATCTGAAAAGGTAGCTTGAAGTGAGAGAGTGAAGGGCTTTGGATGTCAAGGTGAGTGTGTCTTGGGGGCAATATGCGACCACTGAAGGTCCTTGAGTGGAGCAGGGACAGAGACTAAACTTTATTAAGATTATTTTTCTTTCTTTCTCTCTTCCTCCCTTCCTTCCCCCCTTCCTCCCTTCCTCTTTTCCTTCCTCCTATCCTTATACTAGGTACTTGAAAAGATGGTTGGCAGGATCAAATGAAGCGTGCAAAGTACTTCAAAACCCTAACGCACTATAAAAGCAAACTATTGTAAGATTGAGAGAAGAGAAAAATGGCTGGTGTATATGTGGATGTCTGTATTCATTCATATAAATATATGTATGGTTGTCCAGTACATATTTATATATTATGCATAATATATAAATATTATATTATATGTTATTATATAAAATTTAAAACTCCAGTGGATATGTGATGGCATCATTGTAGACATCTGTAAAGGATGTGCCCAACATGTTGGAGTTTTCTTTGTGTGTGTGTGTTTGTAGGTTATGGTGCAGCATCAGGGCTGTTGATCCACTCCTCACTACTTGACTATCCCTTCTCCTTTTCTGATCAGATATTTCCTGGATAATGTTCATTATCTTATTTCTTAGCTCCGATCATCATTGATAACATACTCTCCAAGCTTTTCGAAATGTGGAGTGACCTTCCTTGAGAGATGGTGATTGTCCCTCACTAGAGGTCTTTAAACAGAGCCGGATGACCACTTGCCAAGTATGTTATAATAGAGATTCCTTTCTGGTCTGGGTTGAGAACTCTACAAATGTTCAAATTTTGTGATACTGTATTTCAAATGGTGATTGGCTTAAAGGAGCCTAGGTAACATTTCAAACTATTTCTCCAGCCTACTCCTTACTTCTAACTATCCAGAATACATAATTACTAGCTAATTAACAAATTAATCATTACACTTCTGAGAACATTTTCCATTTATATTATATGAAACTTGTTTGCGCATAGTTGTTTTTATGTTTTCCTCTATTAGAATGGAAATTCCTAAAGGGCCAGGACTTTGCTTTGTCTTTTGTTGTTCTATCGGTCCTTTACCGGATACCAGGCACAAAGTAAGTACTTAATAAAGGTCTGTTGATTGATTGACTTTTAGTTTCTGTAGAGATTGTTATGTACCATGTTTTTGCTCCTAAACCAAGGATCTAAAGCTCTTGGAGTCCAAGACATTTAGTGCCTGTGTGTCTTTGGGCAAGCTATTATTCACCTTTCAGGGTCTTAATTTTCTTATCTTTAAATAAAGAGGGTTGGACTAGATGACCCCTAAGGTTCCTTCCAGTTCTAAATCTATAATATCCTACAATACGAGGCAATATGACTAGAACTGCAAGGTAAGTAGTAAATGTGTTATTATTTCCATTTCACTACTGAGGAAACTATGAGAGTTTAAATAAATTTTCCAGTCATACTGCAAGAAGAATAGGATATAGTGTTAGAAAGGACTTAAGAAATCATCTAGTTCAACTACCTAATTTTACAGATAAGAAAATAGATCCAGAGGGGGTAGTTACTTGTTTAGCACGAGAGGGTAAGAAATGTTGAAGATACTATTCATGTCTAGATCTTTTGATACCAAGTCTAGTTTTTGTTGGTCTCCTATGCTATACTATGGAGGTACACAAACAATCCAATTCTTTACAGATGTTGTTTGTTTGTACTTTTGCTTGCCTAAACCTGAATCTGATTTTGCTCATTATTTTAGAAATCTTGTCTATTATCTTTACTCAAGGCCTTTGGGTCAAGGTAAAAACTGCCTTCTTTTTTATGGGGTCTTTCAGAGATGCAGATGCCCAACGCCTATGTTAAAAAAAATGTTTAAATTCATTGTGCTATGTAACAGAGTTGGTGTATTGGCTAAAATGATGAATTTTAAGTTAGGAAGAACTGTGTTCAACTCCCATGTCAGATCCTAACTATGTGATCCAACTGCATATTGAATATCTTGAGCTACCTGATACTAGTGTGAAAATAGGGTTATTTGATTTATGGATTACTTAATTTTAGTGATGTGCTATTTGTTTATGCATTTTTAAATTTCTGCTGTTTGCACAATTATTTCCTGTATGTTGATACATGAAAAATATTGTTTTCCTTATCTGAATTCATATCTGTTGCTTAATATTATATCACTCAGGGGCAGTTAGATAACACAGTGGAGGTCTTGGGTTCAAAACTGGCTTGAGACACTTGCTAGCTGTGTAATCCTGGTCAAGTCATTTAACTCCCAATTTCCTGGCCCTTTTTCTTCTTCTGCCTTGGAGTTGACACAGCATCAGTTTTAAGCCAGAAGGTAAGGGTTTCAAATAAAAATCTATATTGTTTATGCACAGTACACTAATTTCATAGAACAGGGTTTATTGTAATAATGTAATTCATTGATTGTATCAACAATTAAGTATGGATGTTGGTATATATGATACAATATCTCAAAAAGATAAGGGCAGTTGAATTGAATTTTCATATATTTGCATAGGAAAGTACTAGAGATCTCCTAATATTGGACTTTAAGATTGAAGACATTTTAAGTTAGGTGTATTGTGAGGCTTACATGAGACAATGTGTGTCAAGTACTTCACAAACCTTAAAGTGCTATTTTCACTTATTATTATTGTTACCATCATTAATAATAATTATTACTATTAGTAATAATAGTCCTACAGTCACCAGATCTTCAATTTGGTGATGATTTTGTTCCCTGTGCTTTGTACTGCACTCCTGCTGAGCTTAAGAAATATTTATGGAGCAATATAGAGGTATTCTGGGAAACTTTTAATAATTGCTCTCCAGGGGGTGAAATATATATTAAAATATTAAATATATTTATATTAGAAGCACAGGTGTGCTTTTAAGCACAGTATGTATTATTAACACTTTTGGAAATCTAAATAATCTATAAAGCAATAAATCAAACCCTGATTTACAGTGACTGCTGATTTCTGATGAAATCAAGGAGAAAATGTAAATAAACAACTCAGAGATAGCTACAGAATGTGCTTGTTTTAAAGATATTGTGCAAAAATGTGAGGTGAAGGCACTAACTTTAAGATGTCAGATATATCGCATCTCAAAAAGTCCCACACATCTTGATTTCTCCTTTAAAATGGTGCCTGCCATGTTGAAAGTATATATAGGGACAGCGAGGTGGCTCAGTGGATTGAGAGTCAGGCCTAGAGATGGGAGGTCCTGGGTTCAAATTTGACCTCAAATACTTCCTAGGTGTATGACTGGGCAAATCACTTAACCCCTCCATTGCCCGGTCCTTATATTCTTTTGCCTTGGAACTGAAACTTAGTATTGCTTCTATGACAGAAAGTAAGGATTTCAAAAATAAAAAAGGATATGTAGAACACAAAGGATTAAAATCAATTTTGCTACTTCAGGGGAGCTATAGATAAAAAATAAACATCCTGATCTACCAAAATAACTTTCAGGCATAGGGAATTAAAATCTTAAATCCCTAAATCCATTAATATAAACATGCAGATGAAGAGAGGGAAGTGGTTTAATTTTTGTGCGTCTCCCAGTATCTAACTCAGGGTTCTTCCCTTCAAGGGAATTTCAAAATGTTTGTTGAATTCTTAACTATTCAGTGCCTCTTTAATCTTTTATCTGCCTCTTTAAGGTTTTCATGAGTGAATGTTGAGTGTAAGAAAAAGGAAATGCTAAGACTCCCAGGGAAAGGGAAAGCCCCATTGAGGACCCAGAATTTTTACAAGGATGGGCAGAGAGATGGTAAACCTGTCTTTGGATGGAGACTATGGGACAATGGATGGGGTATTTGACCTGAGGCTTGAGATCTGGGTTTGCATCCTTCTACTAGAAATTGGATCTTGCCTCAATTGCTTTGTTTATATAATGGAGATAACAATGCCTTATAAAATTGTTGTCAAGAATGTGCTTTTTTTCAATCCTAAAGGATTATGTAAATGTAAATTGCTACCATTATTTTATCTGTAGCTCTCCCAGCTGGATCAAAATCACAGTTATTTATGTATCAGAGGCCATAATCTATATAAAAAATCCTGAGATCAGAGATTTAGGGCTGGAAGTAACCTTTGAGGTCATCTAGTCCAATTCCCTCCTTTAACAGATGATGAAAATGAAGCCCAGAGACATTAAATGACTTGTCCAAAAGGACCAGGAGCATGCCAATTGACTTCCAAATTTGCTTGGATCTTCCAGGTGTTCTTAAATTCTGATCCTATTAAGTGTTAGAGATAGAATTTAAACTCTGATCCTAACACCAAATCTATTTCATTTACCTCCTTTCCACATTGTTTCTTTTTTCTCCTCCATTATTGATGGTTTAGAATTTAGATCCAAAACTTCTGGCTCAAAGATATGACCCCTTCCATCTTTATAAACCTTGATCACTCTCCAGCCCCTTTTTGAGACCGGAATCCCATGTTTAGACCTTGATTCAGCAGTTGTTTGGGTTGCTTTATACAAAACTGACAATATTTAGAGATCTTTTCCAACATTAGAAAGGCCCCTAGCAATGTTTTTCTTTAATCTCAGTACACTTACTGGGGGCCTCAGCCAAAAATCTTTACTCTGCTAATGTCTGTGCTCATCTACAAGGTACTGAGCAATTATATGCACTGCAGTACCATTGAATTTCATGAATGCCATGCTATATGCCTATGAAGTCCCTTTATGGTGTTTTGGAGTAGTGAAAAGAAGGCTGAACTTGGACTCAGAAGACCTGAGTTTGTATCTCAACACAGTTACTTACTAGCTACATGAGAACTACCAAATTTCTTAATCCCTCTCCGTCTCAGTTTCTTCATCTGTAAAATGAAGGGATTGGATTAGACGATCTATTAGGTTTCTTCCAGCTTTAAATCCTGCAATCCTCCAAAAGCTTTTTGGTTTCTTTTTGTTTTTAGAATTTGTCAAGTACCCTAGATACAAATAGGTAAATTGCCTAATAACTCTTTGGAGTAATCCATTCTTAGAATAGGATAGATGTTTGAGAGTGTTAATGTAACAGGGGAGCTCTCCATTCCAGTCTCCAATATGGGAAATCCTTTTCTCTTTCTGATTCAACTGATAACTCCTGTATGGTCACCAGTCTGACACTTCACCACGTTCTAGTAGTTTCATTTGTTAAGTCTACATTTTCACATGGCTTCTCAAAATAAAACCTAACCACTTCCCCCTTTATGTGATCATCAAGCTGGATCTTCAAAAATGAACTTTCTCACTAAAGGTTTCAGTTCCTATGCAAAGTATGGGATTTGTTGTTCAAAGGAGTGCTTCATTCCTAGGTGGGGAAAAGTGAAATTTCACAAGTGACTGGTTCACCTTTAGAAGATTCAGGTTCCTTTTGGGGGAAAAAATAAATCATTGAGTAACTGAGAAATTAGAGAATCATGAGTTGGAAGACACCATAGAGATCATGTAATACAATGTATTACGTCTGCCCTTTCTTTATTATGTTCTGACCAATGGTCACCTAACCTTCATTGGAACTTCTCTAATGTCCAGAAATTCAGTGTGATAGAGTTGAAAAAAGTGTTGAATTTAGAATCAGAGGATTTGTGTTTTAAACTCCAGCTCTGCAACTTAATATCCTTGGACAAATTACTCAAGATGCATGGACTTAGTTTCCTCCCTTTTAAGAGTCTTTAAAATGTTTGAAGATGGGGGCCACTAGGTGGATCAGTGGATTGAGAGTCAGGTCCAGAGATGGGAGGTCCTGGGTTCAAATTTGATCTCAGACACTTCCTAGCTGTGTGACCCTGGGGACGTCACTAAACCCCATTGCCTAGCCCTTACCACTCTTCTGCCTTAGAACCAAAACAGAGTATTGATTCCAAGATGGAAGGTAAGGGTTTAAAAAGTAAATAAATATTCTCCCAAGTTTCTTATATGAAACAATTTTGAGACATTGTTTGATCCTGGTCATATTCCCTTGCACTCACTCGAAGTGGTCACTACCCTTCCTGAATCTGGGCATCCAGATGTAAGCATAACACTCTATGGCAGTGGTTCCCAAACTTTTTTGGCCTACTGCCCCCTTTCCAGAAAAAATATTACTTAGCGCTCCCTGGAAATTATGAAACTATTTATTGAACTCAGAATAGAATATAATACAAAAAAGGTGTGGCCATCACTGCCTCCCTGAATGGCTGCAGTACCCACCAAGGGGTGGTGCCACCCACTTTGGGAATCACTGGGATCTGACCAGTACTATCAGGTTAATTCCTCCTTTGTTCTGGACATTCGGCTGCTATTCATGACTCTAGAATCATTATATTGAGCTTTTTCAGGTGTCAAAACCCAGTACTGGTCCTTTTTATTCCATTGCCCCAACATTCATTTGGAAGAAGATTTGAAAACTCATGCTGGTTTTTTCAGAAGTACCTCGGAAAGAAGGCAATCACTTAACTTGGAGAACAAACTTTTCTCTCTCCCTTTGACACTGCTGCCTCTGATTCTGTTAAGGGAAGAAATCCTCAAAGGTATTCTGAAGGAGACCTATAAATTACAAAATCTCATCAGAAGGATCTTGGATCTGGGGATCTTGCCAGGAACTTAAGTGAAGGCAGTGCCTGGTGATGAGAAGTTTTTGTTTCATTATGAATTCTTGTAGCCAGCATGTGTTGGGACCTGAAAGAAATGATGTGGTATTCACTCAAGAAACCATTGATAACTCATCTAATTTCAGTCACCAGGGACTCAGACATAAATGCTTCGTAGTATGCCTAGCACTCAGTAAAACAAAACATTGTAATAAACAAAACTATATACCAGACAAATTGGCTTGAGTCAAATTCTGAGAGAATTAGTAAAAGGAAATAAAACCTGTCAGCTAGGCTGGTCTTACATGTACTTGTAACAGGAACATAGAATATTTTGAGGCCCCTGGTGACACAAAATATCTCCCCCAGCCAGGTCCTAGTGACTGAAATTTTATTGTTCCCTTGGGTTCTTGTCCCTGGGTTTCTTCCTGTCCACATTTAAAATGCAAAAACATTTGGGAGGAGTAACACATTACATTAACTGACAATAAGGTATTAATAGCTTCTGCCACGGTGAAAGTACTTGGAGTGAGGAAGAAGAGGAGATGGGGAAAGAAAGGAAAAAGACACGAAAAGATGGAGGAAAGAGCTGAAAACGAAACTTTGACCTACTTTCCAAGATTTCTTAGTGGAAACAAAACCTGTTGGCTAGAACCATTTATTGAAGCTTTTGGAGACAGAGCACTATAGTATAAGGTGTGTGTGTTTGTGGGGGTGGGGGGAATAGAAAAGTTGTTCCAGGTATACTTCTATCCTCAGAGAACTTGTAAGATCATGAGAGAGACATAGAACCCCAAACATAGGTGGAATAGTTGGGTAGCATGTTGCAGAGCAAATCATGCAGTGAAATTCAATATTGACAGGAAGAGTAAGACCCGAGAGAAAGGGCAATTGCTAAGTGGGGTGAGAATGGGCAATTATAATAGAGAGTGGAGAGAAGACAGATTTATTCAACCTTTATTTTGCTTTTCCTTTTTCTACTAAGGAGAATGATCTTTGAATCAACACAAACTGAACATAAGTGGCCAGCATAGATTTGAAACCCAAGACGAGTGAGATGACCTAACTGCCCTCTGGAAGTTGGAAAGATCATGTCTGTCTGGAACTACATGCAAGAGCACTGAAAAAAACTGGAAAGGATTATTATTGATCCACAATGGGTGATCTTTGAAAGATCATGAAGAAAGATAGAAGTTCTATAGGCCTGGTGATGGGCAAATTACTTGATTCCTTCTCTTCACCTCCCCCCTCCAAAAAAAAAAAAAAAAAGAGAAATTGAATTAGAGTTGGACAACTAAAGGCTGTGAGGTTAGCTTTGGTTCTTGACAATGTACTAGAATGTTTTCTTAAAGGACTGGTTTGTGAGTATTTAATAAGGGATTCCAAGATATCCTCATCAAGAACAGGTCATTTAGGTGACCTGTGTTTACTTTGTGAATAGAGTTACTAGATCTGCAGATCAAGGAATATTATAAACACAGTATGTCTGAATTTAATTAAGGAATTTGAGAAAATCTCTCACGATGTCATTGTACTTTAGTTGGAAAGATGGAGGAAGGGTTGGATGATGCTAAATTTAGGTGAATTTGGAGTGAATTAAATGACTAGCTCTAGAGCAGTGATTCCCAAAGTGGGCGCTACTGTCCCCTGGTGGGTGCTGCAGCGATCTAGGATAGCGGTGATGGCCACAGGTGCATTTATCTTTCCTATTAATTG
Organism: Gracilinanus agilis; assembly: GCF_016433145.1. Taxonomy (NCBI): domain Eukaryota; kingdom Metazoa; phylum Chordata; class Mammalia; order Didelphimorphia; family Didelphidae; genus Gracilinanus; species Gracilinanus agilis. The sequence continues at coordinate 402,652,844 of NC_058133.1, read as the reverse complement.
CTATTAAAATAAAAAAAAATTAATTTCCAGGGGGCTGAGTAATATTTTTTCTGGAAAGGGGGCGGTAGGCCAAAAAAGTTTGGGAACCACTGGTCTAGAGTTTAGTCATTAGTAGGTCTTGCATATAATGGGAACTTAATATACAAATACTTGAATTGAATTTTCTTACTACCAACTAACTAATAAACATTTATGAAGTATCTTCAATATCCTCGATGACATTCTAGGCCCAAAGAACAGATACAAAAAAAACTCAAACAAAATTCTACCCCATTGGAGCTTACAGTCAGTTGGAGGAGACATTATGTACCAGTAGAAGTATATACATAATACTTACACATGTAATTATATACGCAAAATAAATATGACAGTTGAAAGTTGTTTAAGGAGACAGGGCAGTAGCAGATGTGGGTGTTGGTAAAGAAAACCTATTTTGACAGCAATATGGAGGGCAGACTGAAGTGGGGAAAGACTTAAGACATGGAAACTGATGATTAAAATCCAACCTTTCAAGAAGGGGATACTTGAGCTGTGTTTTGATGACAGGGATTTCATGAGACAGAGGCAAGGGTAAAATTCATTTCAGGCATGGGGAATGGATAGTGAAAAGTCACAGAGATGTGAAAAGGAATGCCACATTTGAGGAACAGAGAAAAGGCCAGTTTGATGGAACCATAGACTATAGGAAGGAGAATCATGTAGAGCGAGGCTGACGAAATGGGTTGGAGCCAGTTGATGGATGGCTTTAAAAATCAAATGAAGTTTATTCTTAATCCTGTGGACAATGAGTCAATGCAGTATATTGGGACAGTTACATGGTACAGTGGATAGAGTGCTGGGCTTGGAGTCAGGAACACTCAACTCTATTAGTTCAAATCTGATCTCAGACAATTACAAGCTATGAAATCCTAGGCAAGTCATGTAATCCCATTTGCCTCAATTTCCTCATCTGTAAAATAAGCTCAAGATGGAAATGGCAAATTGCTCCAATATCTTGGGCAAGAAAACCTCAAATGGGGTCACAAAGAGTCATAAGGGCCTGAACAACAAAGGATGGAGTATACCGAGTAGGGAGTTATAAGGTTAGATCCGTGCTTTAGGAAGACCATTGGCAACAATAAGGAGAGTGAACTGAAGTGGGGAGAAGCTTAAGGCAGGGAACCTAAATGGCAGACTGATGCTGAAAATCATTACTGCTTCAGACCTAACAAGAAAGTTCATTCATTCTTTTATAATCTTTTCCTTACCTCTTCTAATTCTACAGTGGCTTTCTCTCAAATTATGCATTTATGTATCTCAGAAAATAATTATTGGCCAAATTGTACGTACAGTCAAAACAGGCAAGACTTGAGGATGGATGAAACACGTTTGGAAAAGCCTTCAGATGTTCTGTGAGTCCACTGCTATAATGAGATCTCCTTCAGCAAGTCCAGGGTCCATGAGAAGTCTATTGAGGGAAACAACCAAATAAGTCATTTGGATGCTTCAAAATGGATTGACGGAAAGACTGGCTTTGGACAAAGGGCAGGAAAGCAATTTGGGCGGTTAGGTTGAAAGTTTCCTGGGAAATGGCTCACCTGAGAAATCTGAAAATACAAATACTGATGATAAGAATTAGAGATCACTATCCCAGCTATCACAATCCAGAATTCTTATCTGGCTCATGGTTTGTCCTTTTGGGAAGAAATTCCCATTCTGCTCGTGATATTTTTCTTCATGTTTCTCTCAAGGCAGTAGATGGAGAGAGAAGAAGTGCCAAGGTCAGCATGCTCTGACTGTGGCCTCAGAAGAAGCCAGAAACGGTAATGTAAAGTGAAACCTTCCTCAGACAAAAGAGAGATGGGGCTTTCTCCTTCTTTTTCTTGCCTTTTAAGGCATTTCTAAGGGGCTGTGCAAAGAATCAGTGCCTTGTGCATTCCCGTGCATCTCCTGGAGGTCTCTGGAAGAATTTCAGGGCAGAGACAGGGAAGGATGGGAGGGGGTGCTTCTTGGGTAGCACATGGCAATGCCAAATAATTTGAGGTTTGCTCTTGGATCTTCCCTAGACTAATGACTTTGGACAAGTCATTAAACACTTTTTGTTTGGAAAAAATTTGTTTTGGTCTGGTAACTGGTCAAAATGAATTCCTTACCTTGCATTCTGCTGTCACTAAGGCAAATAAATTTGTTGTGCCTGCCACTCCTCTGAGAGAGACAATGTGGAATGACTGACCTTGCTAAATACCAGGATTCTGGGATTTGGAAAAGTTAATAACCTCACATAAAGTCTCCATCATTCCCTACCAGGGGAAGGTGTCTACATTTCTTTATAATAAATCTTGTTTATTAAAAATAAAACTCTGATTTAAGTCTAAAGGCTTTCTCAGCTTCCCTTGGGAAACTATTTTACTTCAAAACACTTCTTGATTATCCAACCTAAATTTTGACCTAAGTGTGATGGCACCTCATTTTTCACCTGCATCTCATGTTATTTTCTTTTCATCTGTGGTGTTGTTAGCTCTCCTGCCTCAACTCACACATGATTAAATCAAGTTATCACAAGATCATAGAATTTAAAAAACAAAAATGCAGGAGATAGACTAATTCAGCCCATTCTTTTTAAAACATGAAGGAATTGAAGCTCAGAGATGGGAAGAGACTTATCCAAAGTCACAAAGGTGGCCGAGCAGGGGAGTCAAGCACAAGTCCAATGATTTGAAATCTGATGCTCTTTTCAGTTTAATGCACAGCCCTTAAAACCAGGATCCTTCAATGTTTTTGTGGACTTAAAGCAATAAAAATATTTGGAAAGCTCTTTAAAGGTATTGTCTATAGCGAGGTTCCTTAACTTAGAGCCTATTCCCCCCATCCCAGGCCCACCTGAGGGGGCCATAAATCAGTTTCAAGGGGATACTTGAAATTGAATGGGAACAAAAATTGCAGCTTCATTTTCACTAACTTCTGATCTCCTTTGAAATATTATATATTTTATTTTTAAATATTTAAAAACATTTTGAGAAAGGAACTCCTGTTTTTACCAGGCTTCCAGAGGGGCCCATGATTCACAAAAGCTCAAGAACCCCTGCTTTGTGACAAGACAAGGGACACTTCTGACTGTCTTTGAGGGTACTGAGACTTCTCTTTTCTCACCTGACATATGGACTTGAAGGTGAGGCTCCAGCAGCGGTACTCTAGGAAAAACTTCTCTGTGCATCTAGACTTTTCATGTGAATCCACAGTATCAACAATAGCACAGAGAAGGATTTAAAGACTTGTACCAACTAGGTACGAAGTCCATTTTTTCTGCCTCATCTCCCAGGTTTTCTTTTTAAGGTACCTTTCACCCACATAATCAGGGGCCCTCTGACATTGCCAGACTATACCTGATGGGCTCCATATTCCTGGCTTCCCTTACCTTTCATCATCTTTGCATTGCTTGGTTTATAGGACTTTGGGGTGATGCTCGGTACTTAGTTTGGATTAAAATTTAGAAAACATTCATAAATGACCTCTTTGCCTTTTGGAGAAATCTTCCCATAGGATCATGGATAACGGTGTGCTAGAGTCGTTTTCACCATGCCTAACAATCAGTGAGAGGTGATTGTTAAATTTTTTCACGGGAGCATCTGTACCTTGGAAACCAGCAAGCATAAATCAGGATTTGATTTATTGTTTTGCTATTGGTTCAGACTTAAGAAAGTGATGGAGAAAATGTTAATATTGCAACTGGATTAAACTGGAAAGTTATATTATGGGTACAGTTTTCCCCTGAAAGTTGGACCTTAAATATTTACCTGCACACTGTTAATCCAGTAGGACCTCATTTTACATGACCATTATGTTCTAAGATCCTTCCCCTCAGTGAAAAATCACACACGATAGTCAACTCCATTATTTAACAAGTATTTCTTTTATGAATATACCAAGGCACTTTATGACTTTTCTTAGGTTTATCAGAGCTACATCTTATATTATTAATAACTAAATAGTGTTAGTGAAACAGAGAGAAGCACTGCTCTGACTTGGACCTACAAAGACTGATGTAGGCACCGATGTTTGATGCAAAATAACGTCATGACTCACACTGTCTTTCAGAGTGAGAATGAATGGGATTGGGTGAAGTGCCACGAAACTACTACACCATTTGGGGAAATGACTAGGATTTAGTGAGTAATTAAAACTTTATGTATTTTTCTGACTTCATTTAAAAAGATTTTCAATCATGCATACCTGAATTTGCTTGAGTTCACATCAATGAGATGTGGTATGTAGGGTTGGAAGGGAATTTAGAGATTACCTGATGTAACTCCCTCACTTCAGATATGAAGGGAATTTGATGAGCTGGAGAATGAATGTTCAGATGAAGACAATCAGGATCATGAAAGATCTTAAGTCCATGCTGTCTGAAGCATCGAGTGAGACTCTCTCTCTCTCTCTCTCTCTCTCTCTCTCTCTCTCTCTCTCTCTCTCTCTCTCTCTCTCTCTCTCTCTCTCTATCTCTCCTCTCTGGCTAGA
>NC_058133.1:402615685-402645398 GCF_016433145.1 Gracilinanus agilis | reverse complement strand
TATATATATATATATATATATATATATATATATATATATATATATAACACTTTACAACTTTAAAGTGCTGTGTAAGTGCTAGTTATTTAAATTTTAGTAAAAATTTAATGAGCTAAATTTAGATTTTTAGGTTTCAAAGCTCTTTCTGTTCTCTCATCTAAACCTCACAAAAATCCTGTGAGGGAGATGCTATCATTATCCCCATTTTAGAGATGAGCACATTAAAGCTGACTAAGGTGAAGGGACTTGCCCAGGACTTAGACATCTAGTGAGTATCTATGGTAGAATTTGAACTCAGGTCTTCCTGACTCCAAGACCAGCATTCTGACATCTAGCTGTCTGGAGAAGAAAAAAGCTGGTGATGGGATATGTACAGGCTAGTTATCTTCAAAGTATTTGAAAGGCTGCCATGCTGGGAGGAATTAAACTTGTTCTCTTTGGCCCCAGAGGGCAAGATTAGCAGCAAGGGGTGGGAGTTGTGAAGAGGTAAATTAGGGCTGACTAGGAGGTGGGGGTGGAATGGAGTAGGAAACTTCCAAACAATTAGAATTGTCCAAAAATGGAATGGGATGTCTTGGGAGATAGCCATCTTTAAACAGAGACTGAATGATGGCCTATCAGGGATGTTGCTTGGGAGTTCTTTGAGGGGACTGGACTAAATGGTTACTGCCACTGCTAGGAACTTGACCTCTGCTTACCTTCATTTCATCAACTGTAAATTGAGGATAATAACAGCATTTCCTTTCAAAGAGAGAATCAAATAAAACAAGGTTTGTTACAAGTGCTTAGCACAATATCTGGCTTAATCCCTTCCTCTCTCTCCCTGCTCAGTCTGGAATTCTATGATTTTTATAATTTTGGGTTCTCTCAGAGAAATATCCAGAAACAAAGGTGCTGTAGAGGCTTCTTGCATTTTCTTCAAATGTTTATTACTGGAAAAAAAAAAAAAGCTGATGCCTTAGAATGGTTAGACTACTTTCCCAAGGTAGCTCAGGGAGGCACTCATAATAAAAACAACAACAGACACTTCTCACACTTTAAGGTTTATAAAGCACTTTACATATATTATGAAATTTGAACCCATCAGGAAAAACCAAACCAAACCCCACCGCCTTCTCCTATATGCTTGCTCCTCTCATTTTGTCACAAACCACCATTCTAGTATCTTCCCAGGGCTTTTCCTGGCATACCTACCAGTTTCAAAAGACACATAGGAGAAATACAAAAGAATATTGAATTTGAAAATAGATTGTGAAGAGATCATTTGAATAGTCTTCTTCTCATCATCTCTCTTGTTCCTTCTACTCCTAGCCTTGGTCTTTGGAAACCACTGTCCCTGGACAGCCGTCAATACAATCAATAATTCTGTAGATAAGTTAATGTTAGTTGTTTCTTTGGAGAAAACCATCCTTGCTATGATGGAGAACAATACTCTAATGAGAGGAGTCAGAAGGAGATTTAACCTGCATTTTTGGTAGCATTTCAGGGTCTTTTTTCCACCCCCCTCCGTCCTGTAGGTAACTCCCAGCGAGCAAACTCCCTTCCTTTAATTCAGTTTAATTTAGTTCCTCTGCAACTCAGCCAGCTACCTGGCACCACTGCGGTGTCCTTGGGGTCACCTGGGCGGTGTGTGTCAGAAACAGGATTTAAACCCAAGTCTTCTTGACTCAAGGACAACTCTCAATCCTCAAGGGGCATCACCTCTCCCAGTGATACTATTATTACTAATTCTTTACATAAACTACCCCACCTATCTGCAAAGAGGCTTCAGGCACCAGGGTGTGATTCACAGGGAACTCATACAACTTAGTTACAACACAACAAACAGAAAAATAAAGCTGCTCCCTGAAATCACATAAAGGTCCAAAAGAAGGCGCTGCCAAAGGAGGAGGAAAAATGGGAAGAGGGTTGAGGGTGGGGGGATGAGTAGGCCTGAAGAATTTATGGGCAATGGGTATGGAATGCATATTTCAAAGGAATGTTCTGATGTTGATTAAATTAAAGGAGGACTGGTATGGAAGAGGTAGAGTCCAGGGTTTGATTGACTGCCCCAGTGTCTATGATATCAAATCACCTTCTAGGACTTTGAAAACAAGGTTTTTGGGGGGTTTGTAACAGTATTATTAGATGAACAGGGTGAAAGATTAAAGAGGGAAAGAGGGAGACTGACTCCACAACCGTTGCCTCTGAGTTTATTTGAGTCAAATTTAATTTAGTTGTGACTGACTTTTTGTGACCCGATGGACAAGAATATGCCGTGTTCTTCTCTCCTCCACCCACTCCCAAAGTCTGTGCTAGATCATATTCATTGGTTCCATGGCACTATATATCCATCTCACCTTCTGCTATCCCTTTCTCCTTTTGCTTATAATCTTTCACAATATTAGGCTCTTCAATGAGGCTGTCTTCTAATTATATGGCCAAACAATTTAAGCTTTTTAACTTTGGTATTTATCCTCCTGATGAATAGTCTGAATTATTTTTTAAAAAGGTCAAATGACCCTAGGGACACTCAAATAAACACCCACACATCTTTTGGGGGAACCCTATTAGGTCAGAACTTCTGAGGCTATCGTCAAAAAAGAGATATTCAATTTTGATTATAGGTTTCAAGCTCTCAATGTTCTCATTTCCAAAGATAATGAACTTCAGGGGGGCAGCTGGGTAGCTCAGTGGATTGAGAGTCAGGCCTAGAGATGGGAGGTCCTAGGTTCAAATCTGGCCTCAGACACTTCCCAGCTGTGTTACCCTGGGCAAGTCACTTGACCCCCATCACCCACCCTTATCACTCTTCTGCCTTGGAGCCAATACACAATATTGACTCCAAGACGGAAGGTAAGGGTTAAAAAAAAATAAAAGATAATGAACTTCATCTTGGTAAAGTAGACACAGTTGTTTATAACAGGGAGAAACCAGGATGCAACTTTCTATATGTATTACAAGGGTTAGAGATTTCCAGACAGTCAAAGATTTCTACTCATGGTTCATGACAAGACTCAGTGTACATTTGTCTGTAGTTTCATTTTTTTTTTCTTGGAAAGAAACCTTTCAAGATGATCTCAGGCTGAAATTTGTTTCTAGTTCACTGGAAGTGCTTATGAGATGGGAACTAGATTGCATTTCCTCAAATCACTAAAGTGTATTTTCTTTTTACCTTCTAGAACTGAATGTATAAAATAAGGAAAATAATAACGATGATGATGATGATAACTTAACATTAATTATAATGATTAAAATTTGTATATATTATCCCATTTGATTTTCACAACAATCCAGTAAGGTAAGTTACCATTATTATTCCCATTTTACAGATGAGGAAATATAAACTCAGAGAAGTTAAGAGATTTACCTGTGATCAGATAACTAGTAAGTATAAGGAACAGGAATCAAACCCATGTCCATGTGATTTTCTAAGTCCAAGAAACCAGGAGTACCTACATTTATTTTGGCAATATCTTTTCCAAAACATAAAATTTTCAAAAGTTTTGGAAAATGATGAAATAAAAAAGGATGTGAGCACTTTTTTCTCAACCTGCATGCCAAAAAAATTATATATATGTATGTAAATATATATATGGAAATTCACTCTGAAGGAAACATGAAATGAAATTCTAATTAGAGAAGGAAATATTAAATACCAATGAATTTACTTTAACAGCCTCTGACTTAGTATGACAAATAAAAGCCTCCTGAAATAACATGAAGACTGATTTCAATGTAAATGGACTTAACTGGAGGTTTTCAGTTCTGTGTCTGCCCTTATAACTGGGAAATTAGGCAACTCCAGACTGCCACAGTGTGGCTATTTTAGGTGTTTGCAGGCAGGTTTTCCAGGAGTTTATAAAGAATTATGGGTTGGCAGAGCTTTACATTTTCTTTCATTCTTTCTTTCTTTCTTTCTTCCTTCCTTTCTTTTTTTTTTTTTTTTACCTAAAATCCCAAATTCATTTGTAAACCAACAAACTTATTTTAAAGAACTTGAGAAAGAAAGATCAAGTTAAAGGTTAACAGCTGACATTATAAACAAGGTCCAATTTGTGTCCTATCTTGGTTTCCCCTGGGCAGAGTAACAATGTAAAAGCAGACAATCCCATTTTCAAGACCTCTTTATTTAATTTGAAATAAATCTCATTTATTTTTTTAAATCTTTTTTTTTAAACCCTAACATTCTCTCTTACAATCAATATTGTGTATTGGTTCTAAGGTAGAAGAGCGGTTAAGGGCCAGGCAATGGGGGTCAAGTAACTTGCCCAGGGTCACACAGCTAGGAAGTATCTGAGGCCATATTTGAACCCAGGACCTCTCATCTCTGGGCCACCCAGCTGCCCCTTAAATCTCATTTATTTCAACAGCATTAAGTTTGAATATGGTACCAAAGTGAGCATCATAGTTTCCCATTATTTTCCTGGGAGCTGCTCTTATTAGGAAGAAAGTCATTTTCTACATCTCAAGTTTAATTGGGTTCCACTAAGCTCAAGTCCCCCTACTTGAGAGAGCAGGCTTATTTTTCTCCTTTAAGGCAAATTGCTTTGGAAAGAAGAACAAGGTTTGTGTGGTGGTGGTAGATGTGGTGGTGGTGATGGGTAGATTAGATTGTCACCTTCAGCCACTAAATGTTCCATACATTTGCCTCTTGGTAGATAGTTTCTACTTGGAGGAATTGAAAGTTTGGCCATGTCTTGAAGAGCCCAGCGACAGTGGGTCCTTGATTTAATTCTGTAGACAGAGAGTCCGGGCTTTGTGTAGAATGCCCTTCCCTTCCCTTTCTGTAAAGGGACCTCTCGAGCCATTATGGAGCTCCTGAAGCATCTTGCTCTAGTCTAGCCCATGAGTGAATGGGGGATGAGGGACTTCCCCGACGCAGACCCCAGGCAATCCTGTTAGAGGTGGGGAAGGACAGACTGGACTGCAGCCAGAAAGGCAGACACAAGCTGAGTTCCTAGCATCTGACTCTCCTGAAAGAGATGACTTAGACAAGATTGATAAATATCTTGTTAAAAAAGGATCATATGTCTGGCAATCTGAGCACAATGACAACAGAGACAGGACAATGTTGCTCTGATTGGATTAAAGAACTCGGAGGCAGCTGCAGCAGCATCAGAGACTTTTAGAGAGAGAGAGAGAAAAAAAACACACCCACTGACAGACAGTGTGATTGTATGTGGTGGTGCCAGTGTCTAAGTATATTTCATAGGGGCTGATGTAATGGCTCCTTTGCATCCGAGCCGAAAAGGCTGACATCAAACTGGAAGGCCAAAAGGTGAATATTAACCTTAAGGAAAGGGATTTTTTTCATCTACTTCCAAGATTCATTTTTTATCCTCATTTCTTCCCTAGTGCATAATTTTTAAGGGACAAATGATTGCCTCTCAATCTAGGAGGTTAAAACATTGAGGCGATGGCTATAAAGGCAAGCTAGATCTGGGTAGGGGGGTGGGAAGGGAATGGGGAAAATGTTAGGATTTGCTAACAGATTTGAGAATGTTTCCTTCTAACCATTTCCTCCTTCGGAGTACATTCCCAAGAAAGAGAGCTTTGAATGGGTAGACTCGGACACTCACGAATAGATCCAATGAAAGGTCAATCGGTCAACTGTATTTATTAAATGCTTACTATGTGTGAGGCACTGTGCTGGGAATTCAAAGAAAGGCAAAGAGGCCATCTCTGCCTTTGATAGAATAGAATAGAATATTAGAGAGGCTGTCCAGCTCCTCTGTTGCCAAAGAAAAACTCTTTGTTTTTGTGGGTGGCTGTTGGAGTGTATTCACCATCAGGCCCAACTTTACCAGTTGGCAGAATAGGGTGATTTGCCAACATGGCGCGATTGGAGGGACACTGAAAAGTCCAGTTGTCTAAATATAATTCTCTCACCTATTGTTTGATTGCCATGATTCCCCTCTGGTGGGTTGATAAATTAAATAGTGCCTTAAAATACAAATGTTATCTCTTGGGTGAATCTATTAAGCCTTGATCTGTCCTAAGCACATAACTTAGAAATAAAATCTAGGCTAGATCACATTGCGGGGTTCTAAGGGAATAGGGTAGTGGTTCTCAAACTTTTTTGGCCCACCGCCCCCTTTCCAGAAAAAAAAAACACATTACTTAGCCCCCTGGAAATTAATTTTTTAAAAAAATTTTAATAGCAATTAATAGGAAATATAAATGCACCTGTGGCCATCACCACTTCCCTGGATCGCTGCAGCACCCACCAGGGGGCGGTGGCGCCCACTTTGGGAATCACTGGAATAGGGTATGAGGAATATGTGGGAGTTTGATGGAGGAGTTGAAGAGAATGGCTTTAAAATGCGAAGGGGATGGGGGAGAAAAGGAGTTAGCCAGGAGGATCATGGAACACTGGCTACCAAAGAACCACTTTGCTGGCTCTGAGATATAGTAACCATGCAGGAGAGATGGCTGATTTGAACTCAATCTCTCTTCCTATTATTAAGGATAGTAAATATTGCTGTTTGCCACTTCAGAACTTTTGCTTCTGAAATAAGACAGAAGAATTTCCTGTTTGGGAGGGACAGCAGAGCTCACAGAGACCTTTGGGCTATACTTTGCTTGATGCAACCCTCTCTGCCTGGGGAAACAAGCAGGCTGTGTGCCAGAAGCCTTTTATGTTGTCCAAGGGTGAGGTCAAACAAGAGGGATTCCTCCTTCAGTCTTAATTCTTCACTTGAAAAATCTCTGATGCTTCTCATTTGTCTGAGTCCCTAGAAATGACCAGAAGAGTCCTGCATCTGATTGGGGTGTGGAGAACTAAGACGCATTTCAGATGCATTCCTAAATCATGAACTTTCCTCATTGACGTACATGCCATCGCAGACGGTGCAGCTGTACACCATAGATCTTTAGCACTTGATTAAAAACAACTTTAGAAGGACTTCTCTGGGAAGCATGTAATGAAGCTGTGTATGTGGCAGAGTTGGACATTGTCTTCAGTGGGACAGAAGTTAATGATATTTAAAGAAAAAGCCCTGGGCTTGGCTATAGCACTGAAAAGGATCATCGATAAACTCAATTTATGGCTTCACCAATTGTCTTTGCTGGCTGCTAGGAACATTTCTGCTGCTCCGTTTCAGAAAGTGCCCTGATCTCAGCACTCAAGCTATGGTCCTCCCATACTTTCCTCTTACCTATAATTATTGTTAAAACTTGTCTATTGGTGTCTCCATATTAACTTCCTTCCTTCTTGGCTTTTAGATTTTCAATGATCTCTATTTTTTGTTTTTAACATTGGAATCCTGGGCAATAAGATCCTTTCTTAGGGGTTCCACTATTGTTAACACACTGGAATTTTCCTTCCCCCTTCTGAAGCTTTGGAAGCCTCTCCAGAACTCTAAAACTCCTCTTAAGCCCAATGCCCTATTTTTGTCTATGATGACAAGTTTCAAGAGGTACAAAGATGATAGAACTGCTCTTGTCCTTTTACGTGCTCAGCTTTTCAATCACCCTGAACAATGCTACCACTGCTCTTAACTCTTAAGCAAGAAATCACAGAGAAACCTTTGACTTATGATCCTTCATTCTGTGCATCAGATCCAACAGTTTTTCCCTTCACAGTACTTCCTGAATGTTCCTCAGTTCATTTGGGGCTATATTTTTGATGATGGAAAACAACTGTGTTTTTAGAAAATCTCTGACATCCATTTAGCCTTTTCTCGAAGAGGGAATATAGTTTACAAGAACAATTTACTGGGACCAAAATGATTCAATTGTAGTTAGTTCTTGATTGCAAAGACATTTTTGGAGATGCTCATTTATTTCTCCTTTGCCTGATGGGCTGTCCTTTGCTATCAAATGAGATAATTTGTTTAAACTGCTTTTCAAAGTTAAAAGTACTTTATAAATACCAATTGCTATCATTTTTGTTATCTTTATAATTTGCTTTGAAACCCAAGATGTTGCTTCCGACCCAAAGGGTGGGACAGATACAGGAACCATGATGGACTATTGATGTGACTTAATAAATGGAATATAGGAAATAAAATAATAAGACTTGGGTGTGAATCTTGCTCCAGACATTCTCTAAGACATATGGGAGTGGGTGAGTCACTTAACCTATCTCATCTTTATTTTTCTTCTCTGTAAATTGGGACTAACAACAACTAGCATTTATCTCACTTGGTATTTATGAGCAATAAACAAGAGAATACAGTTGCCCCTTGCTATGTTGCCATTCACTTATCCAGGTTTCACTGCATTGAGGATTTAAAAAATATATATATCTATTTCTGTATCATGGAATTACACTTAACCAGCATACTATTGGTTGATGGAATGAAAGCGACCAATCACAACACTGTGTTCTGTATCCTGGATGCTGATTGGCTTAGTAATTTTTAAATAATTTTAATTTAATTTAATTTAATAAGAGTGACAAAAAGGTTTATAGGAGAGTGGGAAGGGTTTATAAAGTCTTAAAATATATATAAATAATAAATAATAATATTATTTATGTTTATTTATATTTATACATTTACATTATTTATTATATTATATTATATATATAAATAATAAAATAATAACATAAATATAACCCCACTACTTCATGTATTTTCACCTATCACAGGGGTCTTTGGAACACAACTCCCCTAATAGGTGAGGGATCACTGTATATGTAAAATGCTTTACAAATGTGAATATGCCATGAAAATATTAGTTATTATTATTATAGTAATAATCCTAATCATAAAATCTTATTTGTCATCCCTTGATAAAGATTTTATAAATATATATGCATATATATATATATATATATATATATATGGAGAGAGAGAGAGAGAGAGAGAGAGAGAGAGAGAGAGAGAAAGAAAGAGAGAGAGAGAGAGATGGCTCTTTGGGGACAAAGTAATGGAATAAATGATAGTGAAATAAAAGGTATCTTTGAATGAAGCTAATTAACCTGTATGAAGACTGAGAGTATTAGGTTGGCATTATTAGTTTCTGCTCTAAGCAATGAAACTAACTCATCAATACCAACTTTAGCTATTAAAACAACTTCTATCATCTATTAATAGTTTCACTGTTAAATAAGGTAAAATTACATTAAGCATTTTGGAAAACCCTCTTTTCCTTGCAGCTGGTAATGCAGTGGATAGAGCATGGGCCTGAAGTCAGAAAGCCTCATCTTCTTAAGTTCAAATCTTAGCTGTGTGATCCTGGACTGTGTGATTGACACGGTTTGTCTCAGTTACCTCATCTGTAAAGTGAGCTAGAGAAGGAACTGGCAAACCACTCTATTATCTTTGCCATGAAAGTTCCAAATGCAGTCATGAAAAGCTGGACACGACTGAAACAACTGAATAACAACAAATATATCTTACAGTACCTGGAAGATAGAGCAAAATCTCATATCTCTGGGCTAGAAAAGGGCCTATCTTCAGAATTTTTCTTGAATATCAAGTAGTATTGGTCTTAGGCACATTTTATTTTAGAGGCAGGCTTACTGGATTATACTTGTATTGAACCTATGCTCTTAAATTGGTTGAAATTGAGAGTAGGTGCCTCCCTTTGCCTCTCTCCTCAAACAACCCAAAGGCTCAAAATAATGTATTATGGTGATGTTCAGCACAAAACTTGAAATGAGTTTGTTTGGAGTATGCTACAGCCACCAAAGCATGCATGTAGGCTCCAAAAATGTGTGATAAATAACAATAAATTTTTATATTCATTTGGCATTCTATACTCTTTTGATACAATTCCACTGGAGACATATTAGTATTAGTAGAAGTTATCATCTATATAGCACCTAACATGTTCCAGGAGTTGTGCTAAGCACTTTATACATATCTCATTTGATCCTCTCAGCAACTGTGGTAGACAGAGTTTGAGTGATTTTCCCAGGTTCACACAGCCAGAGCTGAGATTTGCTTTCAAGTTTCCTGATTTCAAGTCTAGTACTTTTTCAATTGCATCATTTGGTGGTAGATTCAGGATTAGGACCCAGTTCTTATGAAGGGAACAGCTAGTTTGAACAGGGGATAGAGCACCAGACCTGGAGTAAAGAGGCCTGGAGTTAAAATCCTGCCTCAGACATTTAGTATCTGTGTGACCCTGGGAAAATCACTTAATCCTCTTTGTCTCAGTTTCTTCATCTGCAAAATAAGCTGGAGAAAGAAAAGGCAAACTACTGCAATATTCTTGCCAAGAAAACCCCGAAAGGAGTCATGAAAAGTTAGACATTACTGAAAATGACTAAATAACAACTTTTGAGAGGAATAGAGGGAATGAAGACTTGGGTTCTCTGGTCTTAGTCAGCTGTGCTACTAGTTAGTTGTACAACCCTGGACAAATTATTTACTTCATTTGGCTTATAAATAAGGAGATTAGACTAGATGAACTCTTAAACTTCTTCCAACTCAAACATTCGGAGAATCTCAGAATCCTAGAGTGTTATTGCTCTAATCTGTCCCCTCTGGATCAGACTAATGTGGTCTAGAATTACTAAAGTAAAAAGCAGTGACATTTGTCACAAGGTAGGCTCTTTCTTGTTTTCTTATCTGAGATTCTGATTTAGAAACTGTCACATAGCTCACCTTTATGCTAGTTAGCATGGCATAATTTTTTTTCATTTCAGAAGTAAGCTTTTTGGAAACCTATCTGTGTAATGCCATTTGCGGATTTGGGCAAAAACAGAACTACAAAGTTCAGACTCAAACTCCTTTTTTATTTTCCCTTTTCTTCCACACATAGCTTCCTGTTTCTATGGCAATGAATGGGATGTTTTGCACTAAGAAATACTTTAAATGCCACTGGGGGAAGGTAAGATCCACACAAGATTCTTTATAAAGCAGGAGGGAAAGTGAGGTGAGAAGACAGAGAGGAAAAGATGCTAAGGAGCAAATGGAGGGGAAGAGAAAAAGGAAAGCCTGGAATGGGGATGGGGAGAGTGGAGCAAAGGATGAACCCTACTAAGAAAAAATGTGACTTAGAGAATAATGTGGAAGTCAAGTGGTATAGCCATAAGTATAAACAATCATGCTTACATATATTCTATAGGTGTAGACACAGATAAACATTCTGGAGTCATGAGGATATAACTTAGGTGAAGACAGGAACATTCTGGAAATGGGAGGGTATAACCTTAGCTTTGTATCTTACCCTCTGAAATGATGAATGCCAGGTAGACTTCATTTGCTTTTTTCTACTCTAAGTGTTCACAGGAACTATGATAGAATCCTTGGTCCCCTGTTGCTAGTGGTGGGGGAAGGGTTCTTGGGGAAACAATGTTGTAGGAACTTTGAGTCTCTCCCAAATAACACTCACTACTCTAGGAATTCCTTTAGAGGACACTCCTGAAGCTAAACTCTGAGTTAATGAAGCTCTTAGGGAGTCACACTCTATTGNATATATATATATGGAGAGATGGAGAGAGAGAGAGAGAGAGAGAGAGAGAGAGAGAGAGAGAGAGAGAAAGAAAGAGAGAGAGAGAGAGATGGCTCTTTGGGGACAAAGTAATGGAATAAATGATAGTGAAATAAAAGGTATCTTTGAATGAAGCTAATTAACCTGTATGAAGACTGAGAGTATTAGGTTGGCATTATTAGTTTCTGCTCTAAGCAATGAAACTAACTCATCAATACCAACTTTAGCTATTAAAACAACTTCTATCATCTATTAATAGTTTCACTGTTAAATAAGGTAAAATTACATTAAGCATTTTGGAAAACCCTCTTTTCCTTGCAGCTGGTAATGCAGTGGATAGAGCATGGGCCTGAAGTCAGAAAGCCTCATCTTCTTAAGTTCAAATCTTAGCTGTGTGATCCTGGACTGTGTGATTGACACGGTTTGTCTCAGTTACCTCATCTGTAAAGTGAGCTAGAGAAGGAACTGGCAAACCACTCTATTATCTTTGCCATGAAAGTTCCAAATGCAGTCATGAAAAGCTGGACACGACTGAAACAACTGAATAACAACAAATATATCTTACAGTACCTGGAAGATAGAGCAAAATCTCATATCTCTGGGCTAGAAAAGGGCCTATCTTCAGAATTTTTCTTGAATATCAAGTAGTATTGGTCTTAGGCACATTTTATTTTAGAGGCAGGCTTACTGGATTATACTTGTATTGAACCTATGCTCTTAAATTGGTTGAAATTGAGAGTAGGTGCCTCCCTTTGCCTCTCTCCTCAAACAACCCAAAGGCTCAAAATAATGTATTATGGTGATGTTCAGCACAAAACTTGAAATGAGTTTGTTTGGAGTATGCTACAGCCACCAAAGCATGCATGTAGGCTCCAAAAATGTGTGATAAATAACAATAAATTTTTATATTCATTTGGCATTCTATACTCTTTTGATACAATTCCACTGGAGACATATTAGTATTAGTAGAAGTTATCATCTATATAGCACCTAACATGTTCCAGGAGTTGTGCTAAGCACTTTATACATATCTCATTTGATCCTCTCAGCAACTGTGGTAGACAGAGTTTGAGTGATTTTCCCAGGTTCACACAGCCAGAGCTGAGATTTGCTTTCAAGTTTCCTGATTTCAAGTCTAGTACTTTTTCAATTGCATCATTTGGTGGTAGATTCAGGATTAGGACCCAGTTCTTATGAAGGGAACAGCTAGTTTGAACAGGGGATAGAGCACCAGACCTGGAGTAAAGAGGCCTGGAGTTAAAATCCTGCCTCAGACATTTAGTATCTGTGTGACCCTGGGAAAATCACTTAATCCTCTTTGTCTCAGTTTCTTCATCTGCAAAATAAGCTGGAGAAAGAAAAGGCAAACTACTGCAATATTCTTGCCAAGAAAACCCCGAAAGGAGTCATGAAAAGTTAGACATTACTGAAAATGACTAAATAACAACTTTTGAGAGGAATAGAGGGAATGAAGACTTGGGTTCTCTGGTCTTAGTCAGCTGTGCTACTAGTTAGTTGTACAACCCTGGACAAATTATTTACTTCATTTGGCTTATAAATAAGGAGATTAGACTAGATGAACTCTTAAACTTCTTCCAACTCAAACATTCGGAGAATCTCAGAATCCTAGAGTGTTATTGCTCTAATCTGTCCCCTCTGGATCAGACTAATGTGGTCTAGAATTACTAAAGTAAAAAGCAGTGACATTTGTCACAAGGTAGGCTCTTTCTTGTTTTCTTATCTGAGATTCTGATTTAGAAACTGTCACATAGCTCACCTTTATGCTAGTTAGCATGGCATAATTTTTTTTCATTTCAGAAGTAAGCTTTTTGGAAACCTATCTGTGTAATGCCATTTGCGGATTTGGGCAAAAACAGAACTACAAAGTTCAGACTCAAACTCCTTTTTTATTTTCCCTTTTCTTCCACACATAGCTTCCTGTTTCTATGGCAATGAATGGGATGTTTTGCACTAAGAAATACTTTAAATGCCACTGGGGGAAGGTAAGATCCACACAAGATTCTTTATAAAGCAGGAGGGAAAGTGAGGTGAGAAGACAGAGAGGAAAAGATGCTAAGGAGCAAATGGAGGGGAAGAGAAAAAGGAAAGCCTGGAATGGGGATGGGGAGAGTGGAGCAAAGGATGAACCCTACTAAGAAAAAATGTGACTTAGAGAATAATGTGGAAGTCAAGTGGTATAGCCATAAGTATAAACAATCATGCTTACATATATTCTATAGGTGTAGACACAGATAAACATTCTGGAGTCATGAGGATATAACTTAGGTGAAGACAGGAACATTCTGGAAATGGGAGGGTATAACCTTAGCTTTGTATCTTACCCTCTGAAATGATGAATGCCAGGTAGACTTCATTTGCTTTTTTCTACTCTAAGTGTTCACAGGAACTATGATAGAATCCTTGGTCCCCTGTTGCTAGTGGTGGGGGAAGGGTTCTTGGGGAAACAATGTTGTAGGAACTTTGAGTCTCTCCCAAATAACACTCACTACTCTAGGAATTCCTTTAGAGGACACTCCTGAAGCTAAACTCTGAGTTAATGAAGCTCTTAGGGAGTCACACTCTATTGTTCAAACTCCTAAGATTCCAAAACCCTTCATAATCTGGCTTCAGTTTTCTAATCTTCCCTACACATTTGCTTTCTCTGTCCAGACTTGACTGGACCTGTGCAAGAGGCAGTGTTGTGGAATGGAGAAGAAAGCTCGGCGTCAGAAGATTTGGGCTCAAGTCCCAGTTGCAGTACTTACATCTGCCTGACTGTAAGCATCAGTTTATCTTGTTCCTCTGTAAAGTGAGGAGTTTGTACTAGACACCTAATAGCTTCCGGAGACTGTGTTGTTTCCTTCTTTGTGTTTCTGTGTCCAGGACCTAGTTTAGGGTCTGATACATAGGTACACTTTGTAATTGATTGATTAATTCTGGCTTTAAATATTGGAAATCTACTCCCCATCATCTGAATAAGCCTCACACTTTCCTGTGCACCTCTCTTTTTGTTCTTATCAGTTTTGATGCTTAAAATCTCTCCTATCATATTTCTCCTGTGGAATTCCTTTGCACCCCTTCAAAGCCCAGTTCCAGTTTCACTTCATGATCCTCCCTAACTAGGAATGTTCTTCCTACCCTTTGAGTTTCTTTAGAGTTTTGTTAGACTTGGGCTTGTTGCATTCTGCCTTCTATCCCAGATTTTTATGTGCTTGCCTATCTCTTTTAGGGTGGTAGACCCCATGAAAGCAGGTTTTGTGTCCTTGTATACTTCACCATATAACACACTTTCTTGTGCATAACAGGTATTCAATAAATATTGAATGAATGAATAAAATGTAACTTAGAGAAAGGTTATCTCAAAGGTACTGAAGATCCCTATAGTTCAGGTTAGAACATTGAATCTGACTGTTCTAATGCTTACTCTGTATAGTTTAATGAATGAGTAGAAAATCTGCTACCTTCTCTTCATATTTTCTAGTAGTTCAGTGGCATCTCCAGTGGGGACATTACCTGATACAAGAGTTAGAACCCAAAGAGATTATTTCATATGAAAGGAGAAGTGCAACCCTTAGGGAAGTAGAAGAACTATTGGGATTGGCAGCAAAACTAAAGGGATGATTGTGAAAGAGATATCTCAAAATTAGTGAGAGCAGAATAGCTTAGTGCAGTGATGGGCAAACTTTTAAAAGAGGAGGCCAAAGGAAAGGAAATGCTCATCTGTCACTCTGTTTCTAAGGCAACTCTTTCGAAGTTTCATTGCATCCTACTCATTGTATTCGTCAGATTAGGAATAGTGTCACTCAGCCAATAGAACATTTCAGGGGACCACATCTGACCCATAGGCCATAGTTTGTCCATCACTGGTTTAGTGGATAGAAGATTGACCTTGAAATAAGGAGGACTCAGCTTCAAATCCTACTTGGACAGTTCTTGATTATGTGACCAAACAGTAATACAATATCTCTTAAGACAATTTCTCAGTATCTCAAACCACTTTCTAAGACTAGAAATTACAGATGAGTTCCTGATTTATATCAATAGAAGGAGTTTCCACATCAGGAATTCCTCACAACAAGGAAATGAGAACTCTGGACAAAAAAAGAAAAAAAAAGAACAACAAAAAATGCCATAGATCCAAATTGCAGCTTTCCTATCTCCCTTTTAATTCTATCATTGCTACCTTTTAGCTGCCAAGTAAAAACAAATTACAACTATGACTTCTTCCTGGAGGAAAATCATTTATTCCCCTAGGAAGATATAAACTTCTTGAGAGTAGGGATTGTTTCACTTTTTTTTTAAATTTATAACACCAGTAACTAGCACATGATAGATATTTTCTTGATTGAGAGACTGATTGATTGGTGGTATATGAGCTGGATTCAAGGGAGAGATCTAGACAAAGATTGCTAATAAACAGCAATGTATCATAATCAGATGAGCAGCTCCTTTGATTCTGTAGAAAAGGACTTCTGGCATTTGTGATCAGGGACCCGTAAAAAGGCTCTCCTATAGCTGTTGCATGTGATAACTGGTTCCTTATAAATGAAAGTTGACCAAGACTCCTATGAACCGATGGCAGGTAGATTGGAATTAAGCCCACAGAGTTGGTTAGAATGCTGAAGAGTTCAGGAAATGGCCAGGGTCCAGTCCAAACAGTCAGGGACAGGGACTGAGATGAGTATCAGTCCCAGGATAGTTACAGGGAGGTGCCTCTTTCTAAGGGTTTGGCTAAGGAGAACAGGTTTATTTTCAGCTAATCCAGGGATACCCAAATTGACATATAGTTGCCGCAAATTGGTGTGTTGACTTCAAGAGGTCTTCATTTATGTATGATAAAATAAACTCACTTATGCATCTTACCAGAATAATATGTCTTGTGATACTCCTAAAATATAGGACAGATCTATAAATTTGTTGTAGAAAGGTGGTATAGGATGACAAAGCCAGGATTTCTCTTGGTAATAACAGGAAGGTTGACCTGAAATTGCCACATTTTCCAAGTTCATAGTTCCTTTACAAGCCAGAAGGCCTGGGAGGGGAAAAACCTAGTTCTTCTCTTTCATTTTTTGGAGATATGGGCTTTGCAATGGGATACTACTTAAAAGTACTTACTAAATGAACAAAAAACAAAAAAAAATGAAAAAAAAAACCAAAAAAAAAGTACTTACTAAATGAACAGCATAGCATTGGGCAAAATAAATGTTTGTTGGCTGATTTGATTATTCATATTGAAGACAGTTTTGAGGACAGGATGTCTTTTTGAAGCACTTCTTGTATCACAGTTTAGCCTTCATCTCTGATCTAATATTTTAAACCAATAAGGGGTAGGTACTATTATTTATCACCACTTTACAGATGAAGGAATGGAGGCAGAGAGGGGTTAAGTGATTTGTCCAGGGTCACACAACCAATAAGTATCTGAGGTGGGATTTTAACTCATACTTCTTTACTCAAGTCCAATGTTCCATTACCTGTGGGACATAGCTGCATCAATACAGTATGCTGACTTCCCCACGAACACATAATATTCGTCCCAGCTGCCAGTCTTTTTAATACATGATTGTCTTCTGTCTTCTCCTGGAATGCCCTGTTCTTTCATCTTGGTCAATGTAAATTCACCTTATCCTTTAGAGTCCAACTCAGATCGAAGCCTTTGCTGAACATTCCAATTCACATTGGCAGAACAGAATGGCATAATCATAGAATGTAAGAGATAGAAGGGACTTACATGTCTTCAAACTGACCTTCCTACCATCCCTTTTGCAGAAGAGAATGCTTAGGTCTGAAGAAGATAAATGACTTTCCCAAAGTCGCATAGCTGAGCAGAGCCAAGATTATACCTTAGGTCTCTTGATTCTGTCCTAGGTTTTCCCAACTGTATCATCCCTTGTCTGTATAAAATTCATTTATATTATGTACCACAAAAGTAAGTTAGTCCAATCTCTCTCTCTCTCTCTCTCTCTCTCTCTCTCTCTCTCTCTCTCTCTCTCCCCCCTTTCTCTCTACCTCTTTTTCTCTCTCTCTCTTTCTCTTTCTCTCTTTCTCTCTCTCCCTCTCTTTGTCTCTCTCTTTATCTCTCTCTCCTATTCTCTCTTTATCTTTCTCACTCTCTTTATCTCTCTCTCTTTCCCTCTCTTTCTCTCTCTCTCTCTTTCTCTCTCTCTCTTTCCCTCTCTGTCGCTATACACACACAGTATATACAAACATACCCACATATATGTATATTTAATATAAATGATATAAAAGATATATATGTATATATATTCATACATATATACAGGCACATGTATATAAGACTTTGCATTGTTCAACAATTGTTTTAGATGCCAGTCTTATCTTCTTACCTAAATCCTAAACTCCTGGGGAACAGGGACTGTCTCATCTGGATCATAGACTTCAGAGAGGAAAGTGATGTACAGTATCATTTAGTCCATATGTCTCATTTTACAGATGAAGAAACTGAAGTCTAGAGAGTATTGTGCTCATTTTTGCATAGGGGAGGGAAGAAAAAAACTGTGACTTCATTAATTTGGAAATTGTCCTCACTGATGGAGATCAGCGGGTCATCTGACACATACCATATGCCATCTTGGAGAGTGAGCTGGGGCTCTCGAAAGGTTAAATGATTTTCTGTTGGTAATACAGCTAGTATATGTCAGAGATTGGATTTGAACCTAGATCTTCTTGACCTTAAGGCTAGCTTTTTATCCATTTTGCCATGTTGTCTCTCCTCTATTTTAAATCAGTTCAACAAGTATTTATTACGAACTAGAGGATACAGAGGAAAAAAGTCCAACAGTCCTTTCCCACAAAGTGCTTATGTTTTTAAAAGCATGAAACATAGATAAGAAAATACAAAATCTATACAGAATCATTTTTGGGAAGAGCACTAATGACAGGGTGGATGATAGAAGGAAATATTTCAGATGGCATGTAGTGAGTATCTCTTGAAGGGAGTCAGTGATTCCAAGGGAGGTGAATAGATAATATTTCAGAGGGTGTGTGTGTGTGTGTGTGTGTGTGTGTGTGTGTAGGATGGAATGTTGAATATGGAGAAATGCAAGTGTTGAATTTGATGGCCACAAAGAATGCATGAGACATGATAATGTGAAATCTGTGCAGAAATATAGACTGGAGCCAAATTGTAAAGGGCTTGAAATCTGCAAACAGAGAAGTTTTTATCTTAAGCTAGAGGAAATAAGGAGCTAGAGATGCTTCTTGAGTAGGACAGTGAAATACCTCAACTAGTACTTTAAGAATATTAATTTGGCAACTAGGTGGAGCACAGATTGGACAGGGGGAGAGGTTTGATTATTGAAGAGCAATGTGGAGGCCATTAGAATAGATCAGGGAAGAAATAATGAGGACCTGAATTAGTACACTGATTAGGTATCTAATTAGCATTTGTTGAATTAAGAGAGGGGAAATGCCTTGTCAAATGTTACACAGGTAGAAAGTCATACAACTCAGATTTAAACTTGGGTCTTTCAACTCCATTCTTGCCCCTATACTGGCTACCTCACCGAAAAATACAATATTTTAGGTACAAAGAAGAAATACAATTATTTATTATTGATTAACCCAAGAACTGAGGACAAAACAAGGGACCAACTTAATAAGCAGGACATTTAGGTAAGATATTTTGTGGAGTTCCAGAGTGACTTCAGGAATAGAGCTATTTTGAGGCCCAGGTTATACTTTTGTTGTGAAGGGAAGAAATTTTATCTGGGACTTAATTTGGAAGAAGCAGTTATTATAACTTAAAATATGTTTCTTGGTGGAACAAGCAGATACTTAGAGTTATTTTGTTTTGGTGTGGCTAGGCTGAAAAGGCAAACCGATAATAGTTGTGAGGGCTAAAAAGGAACAGTCTCTCATTGACAGTTGGGGTAGGCATTAATCTCATGGACAAATGGAGTAGAAATAGGTAGATTGTTAACTATGTGTCAAGATTTGAAGGATACCAAAAGACTGATCACTCCAAAATGTTTTCCCTATTAATCTGACTACTATTGGAACTATTTCCCAATATGATATTCACATTTTTGTTGAATCAACAGAGGGGAAATTCCTTGTCAAAGATTATGTGGTGAGTAACAACAGATACTATTTAAACCCAGATCCTTCAATATATTTTTTTGTTTTTTTTCCCTTCCAGATCACATGTCAATAAAATTTTTAATAGTCATTTTCTGATATTTTGCCATCCATATTATCTTACTCCCTCCTTTTCCTCCCCCTCTCCAAGATGATCTATTATGATCTATACTGTACATGTGTCACCATATAATACATAATTCCATATTCATCATGTTGTGAAAGAAGACACATATTGATTACAGAGGAGAAAAATTCATGGAGGAACTAAAGAGAAAAATGGTATGCTTCAATCTGCAGTCAGACTCCATCAGTTCCTTCTATGGTCATGGATAGCCTTTTTCATTAGGAGTCCTTGCATTGCTAATAATAATTCATTCATTCACAATTGATCATCATACTTTATTACTGTTATTGTGCACAGCATCCTCCTGGTACTGCTTACTTCACTTTGCATCACTTCATATGAGTCTTTTCAGTTTTTTTCAATATGTTTATAATATTCTATCTTACTGTAGACCACTATAAAAAGGGAAAAAAGGATAACAAACACATTAAAAAATACTTTAAAAACAATAATATTCTTTTGATGCATCAAGAGTTTTCATGAGTTGATCAGTTTAAACTGGAGAAGGAAATGGCAAAGCACTCCACTGTTTTAGCAAAGAAAACTCTAAATGGGGTAACAGAGTCAGGCATGACTACAACTGGACAACATTTTTCAATGCATGTGTACTTCTTAAATTTCTAGTTCTTCAAGAAAAGAACTACTGTAAATATTTTTGTGCATATAAGATAAGAACTTTTCCTCTTTCTTTGATCTTTTTAGGGCCAGTGATTCCCAAAGTGGGCGCTACCGCCCCCTGGTGGGTGCTGCAGCGATCCAGGGAGGTAGTGATGGCCATACTTTTTTTGTATTACATTCTATTCTGAGTTCAATAAATAGTTTCATAACTTCCAGGGGGCAATAAGTAATATTTTTTTCTGGAAAGGGGGCGGTAGGCCAAAAAAGTTTGGGAACCACTGTATATACCTTACAGTGAAATCACTATATCATAAGATATAACTTGTGACTCTGGAGACAAAGTTACAAATTTTTTTCCAGATTGGTTGGACAGATTTTTGTTTTTTGGCTGTAAAATTAGGGTAATAACAACAAAAAAATATCCACGAGGAAAGCAACATGTAAGAGTAAATTATTTCAATGAATATTTACCAGTTCATACTGGTAGAAGAACTATATTCATAGTAAAAAATGTGAATAAAAGGAATGTCAGTTCCATAACAAGTATTATGCAAAGGATCATTGGATTGAGAGATGAAAGGGACCTCAGTCCAACTGATTATGTAGAGAACTAGGTCCTTTATCAGAATGGAGTCTTGAGGGGATAAATTTGGAAGGATGACTTTGTTGTTGGTGCCCTCTCAAGTGCAAAGGGGAGGGCAGACTGGGAATATAAAATAGATAGATAACAATTTAGCTACTTCATCTGCTTTACTTCAACAATCTATACAACAGAACAAAGACAAAAAATGGGGAAAATCCAAAGAAGCTTTCATTTAATTATAATTCTGAATATACAATGGGAAGCATACTAAATGTCATAGTCGGGGGACAAACACTTTGTTGGCAAAGTTAACTACGAGATCAGGACTCTGATGTGAGATCCTTTAAGCAGAAAATTTCAGGTGATATTTCTAATTGAGTCCATGACAAGTTATTATTAGATTTCCAAATGAAAAGCATTGGACATCCATATTATAATACCTTTGCTGCATAACTATTAAGATCAAATAGGAAAAAATTGAATTGAAAGTCAGGATTCATGTGTTCTTTTTCCAACTTTGGCACTGACTAGTGATGTGCTCATAATTCTATTCATTTCAGCAAACATTTATTTATCTGTTTTTGCCCAGGCCACTATACTAGGCTCTTTTTTGTTAACAAGTTGTTTCAGTTGTGACTCCATTTGGGGCTTCCTTGAAAAGATATTGGAGTATTTTGCCATTTCCTTCTCTAGTTCATTTTACAGATAAGGAAACTAAGGCAAACAGGGTTAAGTAACTTGCCAGAGTCATACAGGTAGTAGATATCTGAGGCCAGATTTGAACTCTGAGAGATGTCTTCCTAACTCCAGATCTGGCACTCTATTCACTCATACATCACCTAGCAGTTCATGGACTAGGCTCTAGTGGAGATAAAAAATTATAGATATGATATGGTCTATGTCTTCATGGAACTAACAATTAGCATAATACTTAGCATATTATAGATGCTAAATAAAAATTTTTGATTGATAGTAGACAAATAGGATAAGAACTGAAACTATGACTTCAAAGGCTCTGGGAGGAGTCAGGCAATCAGAGGAGGAAGATGCAGGGGCAGAGGATACCGCCAGTGTGTGAAATCTGGAGGTGAAGTGAGCTTCCAGGAGGGAGAGGTTTTAGGAGTATTGTAGAGAAACACTGAGAGAGTGTGGGAGTTCAAATGGTTGGAGGGGAACCAGTCTTGATAAGAGGAGAGAGTATTCTGAAAAGAAGATAGTCAATCATATCAGCTTCTATAGATAAGAACTGGGGGAGAAGGAGAGGGCTATTTCATTTAATAATGAGGCAAGGAGGTCATTGGTGGTTTTTGAGACAGCAATTTCAGTAGGATGGTGAGCACAGAAGTCAAACCGTATGAGGCTGGAGTGTGGATTTTGAAGAACTGATGGCATCAGGTACCGATAGTTTTATTTTTAAAAAATTTATCATTTTTTGCCAATTACATGTAATAAAGAATTTCCACACAAGTTTTCCTAAGTTATTTTATTGAACTTATCTCCCTCCCCCTCTCCTGGTGCTGGTAGGCAATTTGATTTGGGTTATAGATGTATTATCATGCAAAATAAAATTTCATATTGTTCATTTTTTTAATTTTATAAAACCAAAATTCAAAAATATAAATCCAAATAAACAATTGAAAAATCATATGCTTTCATCTGTATTCTGACTCCCACCAGTTCTTTCTTTGGAGGTGGATAGCATTCTTTGTCATAAGTCCCTCAGAATTGTCCTGGATCATTGCATCACCGATAATAGCTAAGTCTATCAGAGTTGATCATTATACCATATTGCTGTTACTATATACACATTTTCTGGGTTCTGCTTATTTGACTCTGCATTAGTACATGGAGATGTTTCCAGGTTTTTTCTAAAATCATCATATTCATCATTCCTTACAGCACAATAGTATTCCATCACCACCATATACCATAATTTGTTCAGCCATTCTCCAACTGATGGACATTACTGATAACTTAAAAAAATCTGCAGTCAGGCAAAAAGTAGGGGAAAAGGTAAATGCTGGCAGGGGATGGAGTCCAAGGGTCACAGAAAGGCTTTTTAAATGGGAAAATCTACACATGTTTGTAAGTAGATTGGAAGAAGTCAATGAAGAAAAAGAAATTAAAAGAGAGAGAAGGAATGATTTCTAGAGCAAAGTGGTAGGAAAGGTAGGAATGATTAGTACTGGATAAAGAGATTTGTTTTAGCAAAAAGAAAGGCTGCCTCTTTCTTTGAGACCATGCTGAAAGGCAAAAGAGAGAAAGAGAGCAGTTGTTGTTATACCTGCTTCCTTGACCCTTGCTGCTGGATCTTGAGTCAGAAAGATTAAAGGGTTCAAATCCTTCCTCAAGGATTTACCAGATGTGTGACCCTAGGCAAGACACTTAACTTCTCTGTGTCAAATTATTGTCAACTAACATATATCTAGTTTCTATCAAGTGTTATTATGGTTCATCTTTTCTAAGAGCATTAAATAATATCACCGAGTGATGTTTTGACTTGTGAGTGAATTGGATGTAGGTGAGCCAGAGTTGCACCAAGTGTTCAGCTTCACTTTCTCTTCTAGTCATTGAAATTCAGTGGTAAGACAAAAGTTAGGATGCCCAGCAATGGTCCAGTTTTCAATGGATGACCTTGGCATTTTTGATGTCTGTCC
Organism: Gracilinanus agilis; assembly: GCF_016433145.1. Lineage (NCBI taxonomy): Eukaryota > Metazoa > Chordata > Mammalia > Didelphimorphia > Didelphidae > Gracilinanus > Gracilinanus agilis. The sequence continues at coordinate 402,621,943 of NC_058133.1, read as the reverse complement.
AAACTCTAGGTGCCACAAAGCACCTGCTTCAGTCACCTTCATTGTCATTGAACAAATTGCTCTCATCCTCCTATTCTGCAGAGGGAAGTCTTCACATATTTGGAGCAGATACCCTGCTCAAGTCATTGATGAGTTTGAGAGCTGTCCGTTTCCCTCAATCTGGTTTAACCTATCTGCCAAGACAGTTTTACCAGAGTGTGACTGCTGTGTTTGCTACAGCTTCTTGGATCACCAAATCAGGTTTCAAGTGTATGGCAATGTGTTGTTTGGGATGCTTCTTGACGTCTCCTTAATCATGTCTTTTCCAAATTAGGATGCAGAGTTTGGTATTGCCCACAGGAGTGGTGTGAACAAAATTCTCATTATAGGATTAATTTCAAACCATGCACATGAAGCATAAAGGTGTTGGGTTATAGTTTTCTGTGACCACATATATGGAAAAATTCCTTAATATTGCCTTATGGTGGCTGCTGAATTTTTCTTCTATGCTCTTGGGTTTCCTGTTGCACCCTGCCAAAGGAATGTTTTTCTTTCATTCTTTTGAACAATTTCCATTTTATTTGGGTGTGGGATTAAGGTCCTCCAATTTGTTTAAATGTGGGACTGAATATTGATGCAGATAATTATAACATTATATGTTTGAAATAGAGCCGGTTATTTACAATTAATAGACTTACAGTAATATTTTTCTTAAGATTTACTCACCAGGGTAAGAATTTTGAGGAAGCTGAAAACCCATGAAACAGTGATTATTTTATAGTAATTACAAAAATTTATTTGTGAGTTGCTTGCTGCCAAATTACTGGAGGCACTGTGAATAAGCATTAGTTTTCATTGCAAATTCAGTGGAAATTTTAACCAGCCACTGTCTAAAGCAAAACAAATGGGAAAATACAGGGCTCCATTGGAGGAGACAAGGCACATTTCAGAAAGAAAAGAATGTTACTAATTATAGAGGCCACAGACACAGCCAGCAAGGAACTGAGCACTAATAAAGTACTTTATCTTGGGATAAAGATTTAAAAAATTCTGTTTTATTTTTTTTTTTCATAAAATTACTGGATTCAAAGGCATATGGGACCTTAGGTACTATCTAGTACCAGGGTTTTTAACCTAAGGTATGTAAACTTTTTTTAAAAGTATTTTGATAACAGTATTCAATATAATTGGTTTTCTTTATAATCCCATGTATTTTATTTTGTGCATTTGTAAATACCATTCTGAGAATGGTTATCAGAAGGATAAAGTGGTCTATGACACAAGAAAGGTTAAGAATTCCTGATTGCAATCCCTTGATTTTATAAATAGGAAATTGAGGTCCAGAGGGGACACTCAAGTTGTTAGTAACAGAGTAGAAATTTGGATCCAGATCTTCTGATTCCAAATACAACATTCTTTTCACTATATCACATTACTTTATCTGTGTACATTTATCTAATTAACCAAATTATAAAGTTTTAAAATTGATTTATTGAATTGAATTTAAAGGCCTGAGTCATTCATCTTTGGATCTCTCCCCGTATTTGGTGCTGTGTCTACATGTAGAAAGTCATTTAATAAATGTTTGCCTCCAGGAAAAAAAAAACACCAAGACTTGCTGTTTGGCATGTGATCCAACCTACTTTCCAGATCTATTTCATATTTTCTTTCACTTTTTCTTTGTTTCAACCCAATTGGCCATAGTTGCCATAATCCATCTCTTTCTTCTCTTCTTTTGTACAAGATGGCCCCAAGGCCTTGGAATGTTTTGCCTTCTCACTTCTCCTTCTTGCAATTCTTAGCTTTCTTTGAGGCCAATCTTAGGTGCCATTTCCCAAAGGAAGTCTTTTCTGATCTCCTTAGTTGTTAGGGAGTTCTCCTACCTCAAACTGCCTTGTATTTCCATATTTGTTTACTTCTTATACCCCGAGCCAAATGTAATATCTTATAAGGACTGTTGCTTTTGTTTTTGTCTCTGTGTGCCCAGGACTTACTACAATGTTTTGTGGAGAGAAAGGACTTACTGCTTCTTGAATGGAACATGTCAAAAAGACCAAACGGAGGGAGTAATTGCCTGCTTTAAAATACAAAAATAACATAAATTTAATGGGATCAAGGGAATCTCGACTTGGGTTAAGGACATCTAGAGCCTAATGGAACATGAAAAAAAAGAGGGGATAGCGTTATCCTAAAGGGACCCATGATAATATATCTTTCCCTTTCCTGCCATGTTCTTGCCACATCCCTGGATTATGTATTTGATTTATGATGGGAATTCAAATGTGCATCCTGACAGGTCTACAGATTACCTGAATACTACTGACAGATGAGTTAAAATATTTTTTTATTTCCTTAAATATTTCCTTCCAAATTCTCTTCCTCCCTTCCAGCCCTCCTCCTCCTTGAGAAGGAAAGCAACTTGATTTTGTTTAGACACATGAGGTTATGTAAAGAATATTTCCATAGTATCCATGTTGTGAAACACACACACACACACACAGAAAATAAAACAATAAAAATAAAAATTCAACAGTTTGTACTTTAATCTGCATTCAGAGTTTATCAGTTTTCTCTCAGGAGGTAGAGAGTATTTTTCTTTAGAGGTTCTGTGTAATTGTCATTGTCTTGGATCATTGTACTTGATCACAGAAGCGAAATCTTTCACAACTGATCAATTTATACGATATTACTGTTACTGTGTACAATGTTCTGGTTCTGCTCACTTCATTTTGCATCAGTTTATTTGTCTTCCCAAGTTTTTCTAACTAATTAATTTTAATGGAGATGAGGTACCTTGATGTTTAAATGGAGTATAAGGATGAGTCTGAAGTCCTAGGAAGTGAATGGTGAGTAATGTGGAAGGAGAAGAGTCTGCAGTGTTTTGGCTTTTGATTATAACCCTGAAAACAAATATATTCTTGGGGGGAGGGAGAGAAAGATGACAAGAACTGTCATAAACAACACGGGTAGGGGGAGATGGTCCAGAAGGCGGCAAATCTTATTCTTCATACACCCCTGAATGTAAGGAGCAAGTAGTTCCTTGGCTACTCAACTGAGGTGAAAGAAGGTGGGTCTGCCCCTCCACTCTTGAGCTATTTCCTTTCTGCCCCCCACCTCCCTGTAAATGAGAAGAAACAGGGAGAAAATAAATTAGACCTTTGCAATGGAGTATTGAGTTATGTTTGCTTCTCTAACAATAGCCAATTATATAACAATAACAATTACATAAGCAATTTTGTTTTTTTAAAAACAAAGAAAAAAGCAATCTTGACATAGACACAGAATAAAATTATATAGAAGTCGGGGTGAATTTTCATAGGTTAGATTTGGCTGCTCTTAGAATTGTGCAGGGTTGTCATTCTGCAGTGGGGTAATAGACAATTGTCTACAAGGTATAATTTCAGGTAAGCAGGGAAAGTTCCACTCCATCCCCTAATACCTCCTAGCCCTGTTTGCTAATTCTTGAAATTCCACTAATTTTTTTTAACTTAAGCCTTTGAGAACTATTAACATGCAAATACTATTCCCTAAGGATTAAACTGTTATCACTGGCAGCCCAAGGGTTATCTCCTTCTTCTTGCAAAATCCCTGACTGTTCCAGTCATTTGGCATTTGGCAAATAATGCCTTGGATTGTTTGAGTTCTAGGGTGTAGTAGGTCTTGTCTCCCCCAAACATGTATTCATGCCTCTTGTCTTCCCTGATTACTCAGAATTTTCCCTAAATCAGTAACATTGATGTCATAGCAAAACAACAACAACAACAACAACAACAACAACAACAACAACAACAACAACAACACAACCCTTTCCCCCACTTTGGTTACTTCAAAAGTATTTGACTATGTTAATACATATTTAGTTTGAAGTTGGATCAAGGCTGTGATCTAAACTTAAATTAATTTAAATTGTGATTGCTTACACCTATTTTTACCAGCTCCTACAAAAGCTATTTATACTCTTCAGAGAATTGGCTGTATAAAATGTTTGACCTGGAAAGCTCAAACACGCTAACTTGTAATCTGAAAAAGTATGTTGAATAATATTTGTGTCTACTGTATGGTAGACATCTTTGCATCAGCACTTCCTGAATCCCTATGCAGTGTTTCTTAGAAATTTTTCTTTTATTTTTTAAATTAAAAAACAAAAACAAAAACAAAAACAAACTTTACCCTCTGTCTTAGAATTGCTATTAAGTAGCAATTCCAAGGCAGAAAACCAGTAAGGACTAAGCAATGGAGACTAAGTGACTTGCCAAGGGTCACACAACAAGGAAGCATCTGAGGTCATTTAAAAAAAGTTTTATCTTTGTTTTATTCCAATAATGAATTTACACATGTTTTTTCCCCAAAGTTATATGATTCATGTAGTTTCCCTCTTGTATTCTTTCCCCACTCCAAGAGTTGATAAGCAATTCCACTGGGTTATACATGTATTATCACTCAAAACACATTTCCATATTATTCATTTTTATAAGTGAATAATCTTATAAAACCAAAACCCCAAATCATATACCCAAATAAACAGGTGATCAATCATATGCTTTTATCTGCATTTCTACTCCAACAGTTCTTTCTCTAGAGGTAGATAGCAGCAAGAATAATAAATAATATTTATACAATTAATACCTCAGGTGCTTAAATTTTCTTATGCAGCTTAAGTCTCTAGGAAAGGAGGGATTAGGTTCTCAGTTTAACACAGTTCTTACATAGCACTAGTTCTACTCAGTTCAAATCAAAAGCCAGCATCACTGGCTTCTGCTGAACTGACTTCCCAGAACCTGTGCTCCTCAGGGTATCCCTGCTGGGTTTGCTGACTTATCCAGCCTGGATTCCTACTGCATCTCCATGGGTTCTACTCCCAGACCAGACTGAAGGCTCTATTCCCTGTACCCAAAATACAAAAGAACAAATGAAAGGTTCAAAGATCCAAGGTCATTTCTCAGTGCTCCACAGTCCAAGGTAGGGCCCCATTTGGGGTTTTCTTGTCAAAGATACTAAAGTAATTTGCCATTTTTTTCACCAGCTCTTTTACAAATGAAAAAAAAAAGAGAGACACACAGGGTTAAATGACTTTCCCAGTGTTACAAAGCTAATAAGAGTCTGAGGCTGGATTTGAACTCACAAAAATGAGTCTTCCTATATTGTGGTTCAGCATTCCATCTACTGCACATGATCAGATTTACTTTTTTTTTTTTTTTACCTTTATCTTCTTTCTTAGTATCAGTCCAGCAAGGGATAGGCAAATGGAGTTAAAGTGTCATATAATTAGGAAATATCTTAGGTCATATTTGAACTCAGGTCTAACTAACTCATTTTACAAGCAGGGAAACTGAGACTTAAAGATAAAAAGACTTTCCCAAAGTTATACAGCTAGTCTTGTGGTTGCATCCAAGTCTCCTAACTTTGAGTCAAGTGCACTTTACTTTTCATCATGCTGAAAGAAAACATAAGAAACATTTATTATGTTGAACAGTCTGCATTTGGCCTGTTTGGTAATCTCTGTTTGTCTTTTACCTTAGACTGAAAACTCTCAGAGGATAGAGATTTTTCCTTTTAGCTCACCTTGGCACACAGTTCTTAGTAAAGCTCATGTGGTCTCGATTAGTTTGCTATCTGTGTTGATTATGGTAATACACAGATATAAGAGTTTTTTTTTTGAAACTGTTTCTGTTGGGGACAAGACTGGTGAAAATTTTATAGGCTAATGAAATTTTTGTAGGACAATAAATCTTTCTGAAATGACTTACAAGTTTGGTTTAAATGAAAGCTTGCCAGGAATCAAGGATGATCCTTCCACCCCCAAGAGTCAATGACTTCATCTGTTTAATGGAAACTTGTTTCAGAATATATACCTCTTCTTTCGTTACTGGTGCTATTTAGGATTATCTAATGCTACTCCATGGATTTACTGGAATGCCAGATAGAAGTTTGAGGTTTTATACATGAATCCAATCATTAGAAAGCTTTTTAATAGACTTGTTTTTGGGAAGTTTTTGTTGTCATTATTGTTGTGGTTGATGATTTTTAAAAGGATAGCAGGTCATTGAAATTCTGAGGAGATAACTTCTTTATTTACTCTTTCGTTTTCTTTCTCTTTTTCTCCCTTCCTTTCTATATTTCAATTTCTTTTTTCTTCCCTTCCTTCCCTCCTTCCTTCTTTCCTTCCTTCCTTCTTTCCTTTGTTCTTTCCTTCCTTCCTTCCTTCCTTCCTTCCTTCCTTCCTTCCTTCCTTCCTTCCTTCCTTCCTTCCTTCCTTCCTTCCTTCCTTCCTTCCTTCCT
>NC_058133.1:402563146-402605901 GCF_016433145.1 Gracilinanus agilis | reverse complement strand
CTTCCTTCCTTCCTTCCTTCCTTTCTTTCTTTCTTTCTTTCTTTCTTTCTTTCTTTCTTTCTTTCTTTCTTTCTTTCTTTCTTTCTTTCTTTCTTTCCTAAGAACTGTTCTTAAGGGTCTGCAGACAGCCAACTGGGCTGCAGACAGCTAACACATGGTGACCTTCAAAATCTGATGCCAAGTCTATGGCCACATTTACCAATGACCTTTCAATTACAAGGTCAGATTCCGGTATGTCCAATCACTTAGGAACTAGGGCTGGTTAAGTAGGTCCCTGGACTGTTAGAGATAGAACAAAATTTATGGATCCTTTTGTCTGACCCTTCATGTTACAGCTGTGGAAACTGAGGGCCCAAATAGAGGAATTTCCGTCTCTGGGAATTGACCAGATTCATAAAGCTAATAATTATTTTTGAGTAATCCAGGATCACTGGATCATGAAATAAATTCTGAAAGGACCTTAGAGGTTATATAATTTAACCCTTCACTTTAGAGATAAGGAAACTAAAACCTTTGCAGTTAAAGTGGCTTTACATGGTCAAATGGGTAGGAAATGGTAGGGCTGAGATTTGAACCCTGGCCTTCTGACTATATATCCAATTATGGTCCATGGTAACACACATAGCTAAAACTAACATGTTCTGATGCCTAGCTCAGTACATTTTCTATACAAACCATGGTACCTCACAAAAGAAAAGAGAGAACTATTATAGGTGGTCATGAGTAAACTTTGATAATCTCTAAAATGTGATACAGACAGCAAAGTTGTATAGCAGATTGAGTGCTGCTCCTGAAGCTTGGAAGACTTATCTTCATAAGTTCAAATTCATCCTCAGATACCAACTAGCTGTGTGAGCTTGGGCAAGTCACTTAACCCCTGTTTGCCTCAGTTTCCTCATATGTAAAATGAACTTGAACTGGAAATAGCAAACCATTCCAGTATCTTTGCCAGGAAAATCCCAAATGGGATATGAAGAGTCAGACATGACTCAAATGACTGAACAAAAGTAACAACAACATTAGACCTTGTAGCTATATTCCCTTTCAGCCTGTTCAGTCTTTCCAAGCTTGAAATAATAAAAGAAACACATGTGATTTCTCTCTCCGTACTCCTTATTGAGTAATAAAATATTGTGCACTCCCCAAAAGAATTATCTCTGTCAACTTAGTTAAAATTTTCAAAATGTTAATACATTCATCAAAAATGACAAATAACAGTGAAAAACAAAACTACTTAAACAATGAAAAAGAAAGTCTATGCCTCTAATAAATTATCTGTATGTTCTCTTGTCCCCTTCCTTTAACCTTGCCACCAGAATGATAAAAATCAACATCTGGATTGTTTTCCCTCTGAATCCACCTCTATTCTTTTTCTCCCCTAGGTATTGCTAAATTTTACTCATCTGCAAACAAGATGGTTAGACTAGATCATCTCAAAGGTTCCTTCCAATTTTATGAAACAAATCAACCTGAACAGCTAAATCATCACTCAATTATTAACCGTTTACTGTGTGCTGAGGATATAAGCAACAAGGCAGTCCCTTGATCTTAAAGAGCTTAATGGGAGAAAAAGACCTTTGAAAATGAAACATGGAGGCTCTGGGCTCCTCCTCAACATGGAGGTTCTGGAAACAACTCATCAATAAGAAAAGGAATAAAATGGAATACATATGGCACCTAGTTAATAAAGAAGGACCTGGAGGGTACAGCTGATAAAGTGGATGTTGATAGCCTCTCATCTGAAGAGGATTTTTTTTTGTTGGCTAAATCAATGAATATTTAACTTCTGTTTATCTCAGTTTCCTTAAGTGTAAAATGGTTAAAATAATAGTACTTACCTCCCAGGGTTATAGTGAGGATTGAGTGAGATAATATTTATAAAGTACTTAGTAGAGTATCTAGTATAGTAGGTGGCAGTATTATTACTTATTAAGAAAATAGAAATGTAGTATTCTCCTAGGCTTGCTGGAAATAATTTTAGTTCTTTTCTCCATTCCCTCTGATTAAGAGATAATGACTATAAGGCTTTTTTTTTTTTTTTAGGAGAACTCTTACCTTCTGTCTTAATATCAATTCTAAGATAGAAGAGCAGCAAGAATAAGCAGTTGGGGTTGTTTGTGGCTTGTTCAGGATCACATAGGTAGGAAGTATCTCCAGCCAGGCTCGAACTCAGGCCTCTTGATTCCAAGCCTGGCACTGTCTACTGTGCTATCTAACTGCCCCTACTTTTGTAAGTCTTACCGACTGACAGACTTCTTAACAAGCTTCCATTAGAAAGCAAAGGTAGGACTTTGCTCTTGGAGTTTAAAATACTGGGTTTGAATTCCAGGTCCAAGATTTAATTTGTTCTCTGACTCTCTGTTACTTAATTTCTCTGTGATTAATGCTTCTTCATCTGTAAAATGGGCACTACAAATGGCCAATCTCATAGCATTATGAAGAAAACCCTTTGGAAAAATTCAGGGGGGGTATAGAAATTATTACTTGGGATGAGAAAGACCAACCAGATTACATGTGTATGTGTGGGGTGCCTCAGCTCAAGTGGTGAGGAGAAGAAGAAATTGAGATTGGAAAGCAAAAAGCAAAGAGAAAGAGCTCTGGTTTCCCAAAAGAAATTCCATTCCCCCAGACCCAGATTTCTCTTGGGTCCCCTGATTCTTTCCAGGTTTGAAATGATCTAGGAAACAGATGTCCTTTCCCTCTCTCCAACCACCTTTTGGAAGTCATACTTTTTTAAGGACACTAACTTTTAGGTCAAGCCACCTGAGGAGTAGGAAGTCCCTAACATAGTTCATTTGAGATAATAGACTTGGAGGTAGAGTGAGTAGGTTTGGTGACCAGAGAGGCCATTTGGGCAGGGGAATATTAAAGGCAAATTCCTGAGATCTTATTAGACAGATAGATGTGATGACACCATGATCCTGGGATGGGAGCTAGCCTGAGCAGGGTTGTGCTGGAGCCAGCTCATACCAGCTTGGAAGAGCCTAATAGTTAAAATTTCAATGTGAGCATTAACACCTCAGAAAATTGGCAATTGTTACAAATTAGGGTTTGATCTGTTGTTTTGTTGGTTACTGGGCTTTTTAAAAAATGATACAGAGAATGTTAACAATGCAGATTAAACATAAAGGTATATCATGGGAGGCAACTGGGTGCTCTCAGTGGATTGAGAGTCAAGCCTAGGGATGGGAAATCCTGGGTTCAAATCTGACCTCAGATATTTTCTTAGCTGTGTGACCCTAGGCAAGTCACTTAACCCTCATTGTCTAGCCCTTATCACTCTCACTCTTCTACTTTGGAACCAACACACATTATTGATTCCAAAACAGAAGGCAAGGGTTAAAAAAAAAGTATATTGTGTATATACATACACAGAGACAGACAGACAGACAGACACACACACACACACACACACACACACACACACACACACTCTTTTCCTGGAGAGCCAACTAGCTAAATATTTTCAATGTTAAACGCTTTTCCAGTACAGCCCTAGAACAGGGAGAGACAAAACTGATGCTCCTGAGAACTGTTTTGGCTTACAAAGAAAAGCTATAAGTTTCAGATCTTTTTCATACTACCTGTTCTGATCCCATCATATAATCCCTTTTTTGCCTGTAAACTTGGTTGTCCCTCAAACAAAATCCCTTTGGAAATGCATACTAGTACACTGGCAAGTCTTTTGCCTTAAACCTTGCATTCACACATGCTTAGTTAATGTATTCACTGAAACTGAGATTTACATGTTGAAATTCCTTTTTTATTACTGCCTTCTTTCTGCCCTGTTTATTGATGCCACAGTGTTTAGTCTCCAGGAAGCTATCCTGAGTTCCTGAAATGAAAACCACCTCCCTGAGGCATAGCTTTTAGCATAGTGACTCATTGGTTGGCACTTATATCTTGGCATATAAGTCAAAAGCCAGAAGTTTTGGAGAGATTTTATTTTGGTATCCAAGAGAGAAGGAAATACCTGGTGCAACTTGTCAGCTTTCAGAGGAGAAAAGAGGGAATCAACAATTTTTAAAAGATGGTATCCTGGGTGAAGGCAGGGGTGTTTATAAGCATAAAGCACGTGAGGCTGCTTCTTGGCCAAATGACCCAGGTATCCCTTCTGTTTGTGGAAGCTGGTCTAGGCTGGTGAGAAATGTTTCTCATCCCTTGGATATGCTCTTGAATGCTTCACTAGATAGATGACTTCGGCAGGAGAAGGCTGGAATAGTCTTTCAAAAGGAAGCCAGCAGAAGTACTGGCAGAGGGGAAATCCCCAGGGACTGACACAGAAGACTGAAGAGATGTTTTCCCTGAGTGCATTAAAAAAGGCACAAAGACCCTTTCCAAGCCTTACTAGGAAAAAAAGATTGATTTTTTTCCCTCAGAATCAGGTTTATGTTTTATTTTAGTGTGACAGGCAAGTGAGGAGAGAGCTAGTATAAATGGGCAGAGATGCCATGACCTGCCTGCTCCCATCCCATCCCATTCCACATCACGGTGCCTTTGGCAATGCCATACTTTGCAAGCAAGGTCATATGGCTAAAAATGGGTCCCAACTAGTAAGTCTAATCCCTGTCGGTTCTAGAGTGCGTATTCGGTCTTCCTGTACTCACAGCCTCAGAGTTGGAAAGGATCTGAAGAGATATCTGATCTCACTCCTACCTGAAATATAATACTGTAGCAACACCGTTTGCAAGGAACCATCCAGTTTCTGCTTAGAAATCTCTAGTCAAAGGGACTTCAATAGCTACTTAAGAAAGTTGTTGCACTTTGGAACAGTGCTAATTATTAAATGTTTTTTTTTTCTTGTTCATTCATTTCAGTTGTGCCTGACTCTTTGTGACACCATTTGGGATTTTCTTGGAGGGGTTTGTCATTTCCTTCTCCAACTCATTTTATAAATGAGGAAACTGAAACAAACAAGGTTAAGTGATTTGCCCAGGATTATACAGCTAATAATTGTCTGAGCCAGATTTGAACTTAGGTTTTCTTGACTCCAGGCCTGGCACTCTAGCACTCTGGAAGAGGGCAATAGGGAAGCTTCTTTCCTGTATGACTTGGGAAAGGTTACTAATACCCTCTCCTCATGTGTGAGAGATTTTGTCAAACACTTTCCTGATAGCTAAATAGATGACATTTTTCATTTTCCATCAGTTACCTGACAGTCTACAAAAAGGAAAATTAGTTTAGTTTGGTAGGTTTCAAGAATCCAAGCTGTCTTGGAGTGACCACTACTTTTTTTACTAGGGTATTTGAGTCGTTCAGGACTAGCACCTCTGTTGTGGGGGCTTGCTGAACCCTTTTCTTGACTGCTCATCCACTTTTGTGTGTCCTCCAGCTCTTACCTACGCCTCCAGGAAGCTGTAGCATGCACAGTAGTGATACCTGGTAAACTGTCTCAGCAGATGGGCTAAACCAGTTTGAAGGACACCACCAGGTCTTAAACCCATCAGTGACCTGGGAGAGTTGTCTACCACAAGCATGTGAAGCCCAGTGCAAATGAGTAGATGAGAACAATTTGTTCCAAAACCATGAATACAATTGAAGCAGGCACTGTGGAGCACTTAGAATACTGGAGGTCAAGTACTGTATCCTGGGCCATCACCAATCATCTTGACTTTTGCCTTGTCACTGAACTTCGGTGACTGGAAGAAAGAATAAGGCTGACAACTTTGTGCAACTTTGCCTTACTTAAATCAGACTCATGCATAAGACCAGACATAATCAAGATATCCCATGATGTCACTTGTCTTCTTTGAAAATGAAGGATAAACAACAACAATGGCTCAAGTTCTCAAAGGAGAATAAGGTAAAAAAAAATAAAAGCTCTAGATTTAGTCAGGAGATGGGTTCAAGTTCCATCTTGAACTATATTGGCTGTATGACGTTGGGAAAGTCACTGAACTTTAATTTCCTTGGAAATTTTAATTCTTCATCTCTCAAATGACTACTTGCTTCCTTTCCATGCTCTTTTCCAATCTAATTTAATCAGATCTCTCTGGAGCTCTCACTGGAGTAGCACTAGTCTTTCTAGACTTCCTTTTTTTCTTTCCTTATCAAAATAAGCTATAACTGACTAGTGAGTTTAACTTTCAAGAGCTTCCATTTCCTCTTATACTGACTTCCTCTTTAGAGTTCTATGGCACGGAGTATTTATACCTATGATATCCTTGGATTCTTTGAAATCTACTCCCTTGAAATCAATGGCACGTATTCAACTCTGGTGTGTTCTCCTAATCTATCATGAACTCAAAGTGGAATCCTGACCATGTCAGCACCTCAGTAAATTCCAGGGGTTCTCTGTTATCTCCAGGATCAAATGAAAGCTTTTCCCACTCTAGTCCCCTCTTCCATTTTCAGTCTTAGATTTTACTTACATTTTACTTCTCTCTGCACATTATACCATCCTACAGCACCAGCTGTAGTTAACATTCTTTGTATAGGACCCTCCGTCTACTTTTTCATTCCTTGCCTTTTCTTTGGGTGTCCCCCTGATGCGGAATGTTCTCCATCCTCACCTATGACTCCTGGCTTTCTTCAAGGCTTAGCTTAGATCCTACTTTCTACAAGATAATTTCCCCAATGTCTGCCACTGCTAATGATTTCCTTTTGAGATTACTTTGCTTTAACTCTGCATGTATCTTGTATGTACAATTCTTAATAGGTTGACTTCCTCATTAGACTGTAAACTCCTTGAGGGAAGGGCTCATGATTTTGCCTTTAAGACTGCTTGTTGACATTGCTTCCTTTGAAAGTTTCTGTCATTTCTTCTTTTTTTGAAGGGGTTTTCACTCTGTCTCCTTGTTGATTCTTTCACTTCTGTATTCATTATGGTCAGAGAGGATTTTTGTGGTGAAATGGCTCTGCTGCCCTGGTTACTCCTCCATCTTGGCTCCACCCCTGGAAGTCTCTGCCATTTCTTCTTCATCAGCCAAGTGAGCATGTTAGTCAGAATCTGGTCCAAAATAATAGCCTCCTTCCTTTAAAATTTTTTATTTCTCTACTTTCTTTAAGTTTTAATCTCCATGAAAGCAAATTACAACCTATCAACTGCTTTGCTTTTTAGCTGGAAGATTACAGAGGGCAACTGTATATGGTTGAAGTCCTCCAGCTTTGTGACCTAAAACAGGAATTCATTATCCATTTGTTTCTTCTGGGCTGGTGGTTTATAACACAGTCATGATATAACCTCTATTTTCCTTTTGATGTTTAGCCATATATCCTCCATTATCCCTTCCTCTGAAGGTTTGTTTATTCCCACATAAGGTGGATATTTTCAAGACATGCAGTGCTATATATCCTTTAAACTTTTCATTTTCTTCCTGAATGAAGAATAAGATATATTTCTTGACCTTTTTGGAAATTTCTACTATTTTATCAGATCCTTTCCAAGGGGGATATTTAACTTGAGGCTACAGAAAGAGAAAGATTTTGATAGCAGGAAGAAAGAAAGTCAGAGCCTGGAAGAGCATGATTGGTTGAGATGATGTTAATAGAACCCTCACTGGGTTCTTTGGCATTAGCACTGGGTAACTGGGTGCCAGGGGATAGGCAGCATGACAACACAAGGTATCTGGGATGGGGACAATAAAGGGTGTTGAAACTGAAAGTAGACTATTACCCAAGATGGTGATGGCAAACCTATGACACGTGTGTCAGCACTGACACGCGTAACCATTTTTGATGACACGCTGCTACATTGTGACGCATACAGAGAAGTCTGGGTCTACATGCCGAGGATGAAACATTTGCTGTAGTGTAGTGTAGACACTCTATGCACTATAGATGAAAATTCTACCTATATTAATTTACCTATTTTGGTTTATTAAATATAGTTATATATTACAATTATACATTTTTGTTACTTAAACTATAAATATTGGGAAATTATGGCTTTTTTTCTCAAAGTGGCAGACCACCCGATTTATGCTTGGTTTTTTGACGAATTTTGACACACCAAGCTCAAAAGGCTGCCCATCACTTACCTAAGAAAAAACCTAGTTCCTTTACAGTTTTGTGCTTACCTTGTCTATGTAAAGAAGCCAGAGTGGAGCTGAGAGTAGAGTTTCATATGATGGGCCATTACATTAACAGAGTTGAAATCAAAAGAGTGAAATAGAAATACGGTAGTTGTATTAGGTCTAGAGATGAGCTTCCATCGATGCTTCCTAGTTCAGGTGACTCTTCACAGACATGCCCACTTAAAGAATGAGCATTATTTGGAGAAGTTCCTAGAGCAGGAGGGTTCTTTAAATACATTCAATGTGTGGGGAAAATAAAAAAGAACAAAACAATGGGTCATAATCTTATTTTCTTTTCCTCGTGTAAACATTGTGCATCTGTTAAAATTGTTCTTTGAAATGATGCGAAGTTGTTCCATCTGCAGAGAACACTGGCGGGATACTGATTATGGCATAGAAAATAGTAAAGGTTAGCCTAGGAACAGGAACCTTGATTGATAATGACTTCTTGTTGTATCAGCAGAAAGGACAGGATCCTGGATATTACAATCCCTAATTAACCCTTTAAAACCTCTCCGATTTCAGTTTCCTCAGACGTGAGAATGCTTATGAGACAGCTTAAATGATATGTCTTAGAGTCCTACTAGTCTGCCTTCTGCTAACTGGATCATCCTGGATTTCTTAGAATGGCTTCACATTTCCTGATGGCAGTTAGCATGTAATAGGATTCCAGGACTTATTTGGACATGAAACAGTCACTCAGAGAAGGGGTCAAGCACTAAATGTTGAGAGAATAATGCTCTAGTGGAATTGGAAAGAATAATGTCCGACATGTGGCTTAGTCATTTGAGAAAGGTAATGCTAACTTGCTGTATGTGATTCCAAGCATAGCAAAGCCATATAGTGTCTGCTTGTTTCCTAACCATTCCTAAATTAACGCTCTGCAATCTGTTACATAAATCTCTATTTTCTTATTTTAGGTTTAGCCAGCATTTTGCTAGTGAATAAATCAGACATCCCAGATGTCATTCCTCCCTGACTTGATATAAATCACAACCAAATGGCTTGTTGGGTTTGCTACAATCACTTCACATGTCAATGAAATCTAATATTACTTCTAGATTATTTTTTCAAGGAGGAATGATATCATTCACTATCAAATGGGCATTAGAGAAGTATATTTGAGTCCCCGTTTGAGACCTAAATGCTGTGGGGGCTTCTAACAAACTCTTCTTTCACGATTGTAACATTCGAAACTGAAGTAGGATATTCATCCCACATAGACAGGTGGGGTTTTTTCCTGCTAGTAGTAAAATGTGTCAAAACTATAGAAGCTTTGCTGATTGGAGTAAGTGTCCTTATATGGCCAGGGAAAGGAACCAGGTCGATTGTTAATATGCCTCTTTATTATATTCCATTGACAATTAAGACTTTTATGAAGAAGAATGCTATCCACATCTAAAGAAAGAATTGTTGGAATAGAAATGCAGATGAAAGCATATGATTTATCACTTGTTTATTTGGGTAGGATTTGGAGTTTTGGTTTTATAAGATTATTCTCTTACAAAAATGAAAAATATGGAAATATGTATTGAGTGATAATACATGTATAACCCAGTAGAATTGCCTGCCAACTCAGGGAGGGGGAAGAGGGGAGGGAGACAACATGAATCATGCAACTTTGGAAAACTTCTGTGTAAATTTGTTATTGGAATAAAACAAAGATTAATTTTTTTTTGAAAAAAGAAAAAAGAAAATCAAGACTTTGCTCAGTAGATATAATGGCTTCCTCAGATGAACACTTATTAAAATATAACAGAAGACTCTTGCTCATATACAATTTGGACCCAGATGGCCTCTGAGTTACCTATCAGTCTAAGATTTTATGAGTCATAGCAATAATATCACTGTTGTAGTAATAATTATTCTGTGAGTCATGGCAATAAGTCATGTACAGTGCTTTAAAATGACAAAGCAAATTACATTCTCTTATTTGAATCTCACAATATCCCTGTAAAAAAGGCAAAAGTATTTCTAACCTCATGTTACAGATGAGGAAACTAAGGCTCAGTTACTTCAGAGACTTACCTGAGGTTACACAGTTATTAAGTGGTTGGGACTTGACTCAAAGAAATTATACTTGAAGCCCAATTTTTTTCTTTATTTCAAAATGATTTGCTACATTAAAAAAAACCCACATGGCTATTAGTTTCCAATGACACCTATCTTTTTTTGTTTAAAATTTTAATGTCTTTTAATTTTTAAAAATCTATTTTCGCTCCTTCCCGCGCCTCAGTATTGGGGAAAGAAAAACAAAGCTGTATAGTTAAATGAAATGAATGGGCCTTCCCTTTAAATATAGCAAAAAAAAACCAATGCATTGGCTATGGGTAACAATGTATACTTAATTGTGTACTGGTAGTGAACTAGTCCTCTACCAAATATTTTTCAAGGCCAGGTCTATGAAGTCAAAATTGGTCTCTGCATTGATGAGAGTTTTAATGTTTTTCAATGTTGTTTTCTTTAGCATGATTGTCATGATCATATACCATCTTTCCTTACTTCTTCCTGCATTTTCATGTAAGTCTTCTGTAATAATACAAGTAAAATCATTAAATGTAATATTAATTTTTAAAAAAGAGTGTGGTTGCCATTTATAAAATTAACTCTCAAATGAGGAGTCTGTTAGTAACTCTTGTAAGAAATTAAATTAAAGATTTGACTAAATATGTAAGAATTCTAAAATAATACAGTGGTTGCCAATTTAAAATATTATAGCTCAAGTCAAAATGACTTTTAATAGCTTTTATTTATGAAGAGGCAGAAATAGTAAGAGTAGAAAAATATAAAAAGAGGATAGAGAAGATATCTAGCTTATCACACTAAATATTGCTCTGGCACTGGCTCAGCCTGGCAGGGCTTATTAACCCTCAATCAGAGGACCCAGATCTCTACCCACATGGCCTCCTCCAAGAGGGAAAGGCCTCTTTGGAACTAATCTCTCTCCAGAAGCCAAGAAAGGAAAGCCAACTACTCAATTACCCAAGAGCCAATCCAAGAGTCAAAGTCCTAAGTCGAAGCTGAGATCCAAGTCGTATCTCCAAGCTGTAGTCTCAGTCTAAGATCCTCCAAGCTGAAGGCCCAAGCTGAAGCTCCCCAGCCAAAGACTTTCAGGACTTTTTTATAGTCACCTCTTTTCCCTTCCCCTCTCCATAGGGGCCAATCACAGCTTCCCAATTGCCTAGCACTGCCCATGGGGGCAGTGTCTGTGGGATCCACTTCTCAACCTCTGAAGGTGTCAACTCTTATTATAGGATTCACAAGTTTCTCATTATTTGGGTTAACAGGGTGGAGCTCTCCAAGAGAGTGACTGTGAATTCCCTTACTTAGTATTAAGTAGGGGTTAAGTAGGGATGTTTTCAGTTTTTGGTCATTAAATTAAAAGTTGCTGATTGATAGACAAAGAACATTTGATTCACACTTCACACTCTTTAACAATTAAGTTTTTAATAAAAATGGAGATATAAAAAAAAGTGAAGTGTAGGAAAGGGACAGAAAATATCACCTATCTAAAATAATACACTGAGCAGAATCAGGAAGCCTGCCAAACTACCAAACTCCGCACAAGCCCTAGAATACACAGCAGGCACCAGAGCTCCCACTCCAGACTGTCTTCTACCACCTCGCCAACCTAGAGAGAGAGAGAGAGACCCTCATACACCGCAACTTTTTACTTCTATCCCCCTCCCACCCTCAAAGTACACACATAAAATGGGATGTAGGGGTAGGACAAACTTAGGGAGTGTTTTCTATCCACACACTTCCCAAGTTTGTCATATTTTCTGTTTTTCATGGCTCTAGTGTTTTCCTGTTATAACTTGCTGCTTCTTGAGAAAGAGAGGTCTGCTACTAACACCCAAGATCCCATACCAGCAGCATATTCTTAATTTATTTATCTGTTCATTCATTAACTCATGTGTGCATTTATTCAACAGACTTTCTTGAGTGCCTACTATGCCCAAGGCACAAAGCTAGAAATTTCAGTGCATTTAATTGTCATCAACTAGTTTGGATGAGTTAATACAGTCCAGTTTGCAGTGCATAATTGGTGAACCAACCTCAATGCTGGTTGGGTAGCTCTGAAAAGAAAACAAACAATATTTGGAATGTGCCACTCTTAAATTTGTCATTGATATTCAGATGTTGACTATGGAATGAAAAAAATGCATGACCCTCGCCCCATTGCTGTCACTGAAAATCAATATTCCACTTGCATATATATTCATACAAGTAAATGTGCATACATACATACATATTTATGCATATGTATAAATATATAGAGAGAATCTCTGCCACGGTCTCTGTCGATTAAATCATTGGAGGGAAATAACTAAATGCAGCCAAAGACTTTCAAGGATTGCAAAGTTTAGAGAGGGGAATGGGTGGAGTTTAGCTTAATGTAATATTTGGCAAGAAAGAATTAAAGTTTATATTTCATAAGTCAGAATAATTTATTGTGTATATACTCTATCTTGGAAATAATTTCAATTAATTGAGTAGTACAAAATGCAGCAATGAAATCATGAAGTAGATAAAATGTCAACCTGCTTTGGAGTTTCATTTTGAAATCCCAAACACAAGCTATTCTTTCAAGGTTGGTGAGCTTAGTTATTCACTGGGACTCTATCATTCTGAAGCAGAGAACAGAGAAATTTTTTCTTTAATGCTTCTCAAAGCTGAGGAATTGTCTTATTTCCTTTAAGGCCCTTGGGCTTTGGCCATTCAGGTTAAGATAATGAGGGTAATGACTTGAGAATAAAAAAGAAGAACTCATATTTTAATATTCCCTTGTACACTACAGAGTCCCTCTCAATGAAATATGAGGTATTCAGCTCAAGAGTAATTATTCCCATTTTGCAAATGAGGAAATTGAGGCTCTATAATTCTAAGCAACTTGATAAGGTCCTATGGGTGATATAAGAGAAAGTCGGGGCTTGCTCTTGGGTTTTCTTGCTTCAAGTCCTGTATGCTTTCCACTACCCAGGCTGCCTGAGTGTATAAACATTTGGACTAAACAGCTGGTTTAAACATGTCTTCCTAAAGACACAAGCAGATTTAGTTTAGTGTACCGCAACTCCCCCCCGTTTCTGTGGGAATACAGACGTCAGGAGGTAGAATAAGGAATAATAGGAACCATTCTATCCAGCGACCTGACTTTGCTGATTTTGTGAGATGTAACCTTTTTGTTTTTGCGTTTAATAATTGCTTTTCCTTTTGTTTCCACTTACCAAGTCATCATTAAAAAAATCCTTACCTCCTGGCTTAGAATCAATACCCTGTACTGGTTCTAAGGCAGAAGGATGGTAAAGGCTAGGCAAAGGGGATTAAGTGACAGCTAGGAAATGTCTGAGGCCAAATTTGAACCCAGGACCTCCTATCTCTGGGCCTGACTCTCTATCTACTGAACGACCAAGCTGCCCCTTTGAGTTATCATTTAAGGATCATTTTCTCATATGGCTCCCACTATCATCCTTCTCTGATACAGGAAGGTATGTGACCAAAAGTCCAAATTCATCTCATCTTGGAATGTTGAGAGAGAAATCTAGAGATTGACAGCTCAGTAACTCCAAAGTCTTAGTTGTTAGAAGATGGACCTGTGTTCATCTCTAGCTTGCCCCAACCAATTACATGCCTCAAGCAGAACTCATCCTCTTCTCACCACTTCAACTACTCCTCTTCCTCTGGCACCCCTCTTTTCTGGTACCCAGACAAACAAATATGTTATTCTTTTCCCTTCACCCTCCCACATCCCTCAAATCTAATTATCTGCTAAGTCTTATTAATTCTACCTTCACAGCATTCCTCACATTCATTGCTTCCAATCTCCCAGCCACATTAGTTTAGTCTTTCATTATCTATTATCCCTACTATGTCAACAACTTCTCTAATGATCCCCTGCCTCATTTCTCCCCTCTCCAATTTATCCTACACGCAACTACCAAATTGGTATTCCTACAGCACAGGTCTTACCATGTTATTCCACTCAATGATGAAGAAGTTCTCAAAGCTCCTGGTTAAACAGAGACTTTTTTGTTAGGCATATAAAACCTTTCACAGTCTGGTTCTAATCCATCTCTCTACACCAGGGATTCTTAATCCAGGATCCATGAACTTAAAAAAAAGTTTATAATTATTTCAATATACTTCCTTTTGGATACCAGTCTCCTACCTTTGAAGTAAGGGGAGAGGTACCTTTCTGTTGAATCAAGTCCCCTGGCTGACCTCTTGCCTTCTGGGGGAAGAAGAGAAACTTTTCCATGGCATTCCAGTCTCCTGCCATTGGGTTAATGGGAGAAAAGCCCTTAGGGAGAAGAAAAAAAGAATAGAAACTGCGCATTGGACGTCTCGAACTGGATGTTCCATACATATCTTAAATTTAGCATCCAAAATTGAACTCATTATTTTCCCCTGCCCAAATTCTCCCTCTTTCCAAACTTTCCTAATATTCTTTTAAGCTCTTAGCCTTTTGCTTAAGCATGAATATCAACTATTAATTCTAAGGCAGAAAGCAGTAAGGGCTAGGCAATGGGAGTAAGTGACTTGGCCAGGGTCACATAGCTAAGATCAGATTTGAACCCAGGACCTTCCATATCCAGGCCTGGATCTCTAACCACTGAGATATCTAACTGCCCTTGAACTCTGCTATTACTCTGGAGGAGGCTTCTATTCTCTTACTTACTCAGGTTCACAACTTAGGTGTCATTCTTGACTTCATCCTTCACAGACAATCTGTTGCCCAGTCCTGACCCTTTTACCTTCATAAAATCTCCTTTGACACCATCACCACTCTGGTGCTGGCTCTCATCTCCTCACACTTAGACAATTAAAATATTCTTTTGGTTGGTCTCAGATCTCTTCTCACTCCAGTCTATTTTCCATTCAGATGTCATATTAATCTTCCTAAAAGACAAATATGACCAGGTCCCTTTCCCTCCCCACAATCAGATTTTAGTGGTGCCCTATCAACTCCAGAATCAAATAGAGAGTCCTTTGGTATTCAAATCCATTCAAAATTGGTTCCCCTCCTGTCTTTCTAGTCTTCTTATACCTTACATTCCATCATTTATCCTGTGATAGTGCTACTGGTCTTTTTTTGTTTCTTATATAGACACTGCATCTCCCAACTCTAGGAATCTTCACTAATGGTACCCCATGTCTGGAAAGCTCTCCCTTCTCATCTCTACCTCCTGGTTTTCCTGATTCCTCAGCTAAAGTTCTTCTACCTGCTGCTGATTTCTCTTAATGCTTATTTCTTTCCTTTGTTGAATATCTCCAATTTGTGCTCTATATATCTTGTTTGTTCATAATTGTTTTCTTGTGATCTCCCCCGCCCCATTTAGACTGCAAATTTTTTGAAAGCAGAGGCTGTCTTTTACAGGTTTTTTTTTTCTATTTCTAGTGCTTGACCCAGTGCTTGGTACAAGGAGGACTCAAATGTGTATCGACTGAGAGCAAGGAAGGATTTCATTCTTTGTATATGTAGTCCCAATACACAATGTCTGGACCATAGAAGAAGCGTTATCAATGCCTGTTGATTGGCTGAATCCTACACTAGACCCCTAGCATCAAAACATCTGGTTTTCATCATTTTTTCCCATCCATTTTCTTTTCATGGTCATCTGTGATGAGTGAATAGCCATGTTCAGTGTAAGGACAAAGCAGTCAACTGGAGCCAGCTTGTATATTCGGTGACACCACCTCTGTAGAGTAAAAGGAGAAGTCAAATCTGCTGACCATTTCCAGTCCTGTCTAGGATCCTCCAGCCATATGGAATATGCTCATGAAACCTCCCTGCTTTAGTCAGGCATCTCCTAAACATAGCATTTAACCCATCAGTTTGTTATAAAGAGTTCATTTAATATTGCAGTAGCACTGTTTCTCTTTCTTGCTTGGATTCAGATTTACCAAATGAATGCTTTCAATTTGCAGGAAAATTAACAAAATCCCATCACTTACTCCACCATGAATCCTTAGGTCATTCATCCTCCTACTTGTTTTTTTCATTGTCTTTTCATATATCAACAGGGGGTGATCCATTCCTTGTCCTCACAGGAATTGGAGGCTAAGAACAGCTGAGAGACCATAAGGGGAAAAATAGATTTCTCTTGTGGGTTTTTTTTTTTTTTTTGCGAACAGAATTTTTTTTCAGTAGATTATATGTTAACACTAGTAAATGTTAAAAAATGGGCACTATATCAGAGTTTTTCTTTTTTCCTCTAAGAGATATATACTGAAGAATTAAGTGAAGTAAGTTTGGGGGTAGGGAGAATACAAAAGAAAAAAAAGATTTAAGATGGCATGTAGAATCAGGATCTGAGATTTAAAGCTAGAAAGGATCTTAAAGATTATCCATTTTAGAAATGAGGAATTTTAGGCAGATAAAGGTGAAATAACTTGTGAAAGGTTACAGAGCTAATATGAAGCCATGCCACCCTCCTTCTCTGAATCTAGTGCTCTTTCCATTATACCACACTGCCTTTCATATATTAGAGAATTATTCATAAAATATGGGCAGCTAGGTAGTGTAGTGAATAGAGTGCCAGGCCTGAAGTAAGGAAGACTCATTTTCTTGAGTTCAAATTTGACCTCAGACACTTCCTAGTTGTGTGACCTTTGGCAAGTCACTTAACCTTGTTTGCCTCAGTTTCCTCATCTGTAAAATGACCTAGAAAAGGAAATGGTCAAACACTCCAATATCTTTGCCAGAAAAGCCCCAAATAGGGTCATACATGACTGAAACAAATGAACAACATAACCATTCATAAAACAGAGAACTTTTGGGTAAAAGGCCAGCATGCAATTCTGTGATAATAATTCACATTTTTTTATTTCACCAACGGGGCAAGGACTGTTTTACTTCTTTTGAATAGGCAGTAGCTGCATAATACCTATTACATAGTAAGCACTTATTAAATAATAATTGAGTTTTTGACTAATTAAATATTTCTTACTGTACCACAAACTAGTGAGGCAGCAATGCTCTTTGTGACATTTTACAGATGAATAATATGAGAAAGAGAGAGGCAAGTTGACTTGCCCAGGGTCACACAGATTGCATTACAACTGTGTTTTAATTTAGGTTTCTTGAATCCAACTCTAAAATTCTTTCTACTGCACAGTGCTCCTTTAACTCATGTAGAACATGAGTTGCTTTTTCTTTCTTATATACTTCATTTGGTCTATTTTTTAAAAAAAATCTCTCTTTAGTGGAAATCACCCATATTTAAACAAGGAACTTATGAGTTCTCTCTGCTTTCTCTTTCCATATTTCAAGTGGATTATTCTTTTGGATTCTCTCATTGCTGTTTTATGAAGGGTGTTTTTAAAGGTGATAGTGTCCTTACATCCCAACTGATGAATTTTTTTTCTTCCTTTGCTAGGCTACAGGAGAAAAAATTTAAAAGTACCATTGATATACATCCGAAACTTGGCTAAGAAAGGGATTTAAGTAAGATGATGGAGTGTGTTGGGGGTGAGGAGGGGAGGGATGGGTGGTGGGAGTTCTTTCTTTAGCTTGCACTCTCTGGGATTCAAAGGGACTCTAAGAGTCATTGGGTAGCAAAAGAAATACAAATTGAACCATAATATCACAATGGCCAAGCCTCTCCCTGAAGGCAAGTTGGAGATATTTGGAAATGATATTCATAAGTCTGTATCTATAGACTCTTACAATCTATGTTTGCATCTGTATGCCATGATGAGGTAGGTGATCAACAAGCACTTATTATCTGCCATTTTTCAGGTATTGTGATAAGTGCTGTATATATAAAAAGAAAAGTAAAACAGTTCCTGCCCTTGATAAACTTACGTTCTAATTAGGAAGCCAAGTCATATAAGCTCTACCTCCAATGACTTTAAATTCTAATAAGGGAGATGGAATATGAGATTTGGGGACTATCAAGTAGGCTGGTTTGTCTGGAATCCAGTGTTTAAGGGAGAGTTTTATCAATAAAGAAAGGGAATAAAACCAGTCAAGAAAGATAGAGTAGTTTCAGATTGTGAAGGACTTTAAATATCTTTCTGGGGTTTATATTTAATAGGGAACCAATGGAGCTTCTTGAGCAGTTGGTGGAAATAGTCTTTGCTTTACAAATGTCTGTTTGGCTGTTGTATGTAGGAAAGATTAGAGAGGTGAGAAACTCAAGGTCATGGGATCAATAATAGGCTACTGAAATAGTCCATGTGCTATTTGATAAGGGCTTGAATTAAGGAAGTGGCCATGAGAAAGGGCAAGAACAAATGAATGAGCGATATTATAGGGTCATTTACCAAGCACTTACCAAATGCCTACTATGTGCCAGTATGGAAGATACAAAGAAAAGCAAAAGACATTCCTTATTTTCAAGGAGATTGCAGTCTAAGGGGGGATTCAACATGCAAATGACTATGTACAAACAATAGATACAGATGGACATATACACATCATAAATACATATATGCACACATATATAGTTAGGAGGCAGCTAGGTGGCTCAATGGTTAGACCTGTGGGTCTGGAATGAGGAAGACCTCAGTTCAGATCTGGCCTCAGACACTTTATTAGCTGTGTGAGTCTGGGAAAATCACTTAACCTCTATTTTCCTTAATCCAGTAGAGAAGGAAATGGCAAACCACTCTAGTATCTTTGCCAAGAAAATACCATGGACAGTGTGTACATGGGATCAAAAAGAGTTGGATACGACTGAATGACTAAAGAACAACATGTATGCTATAAATTGAAGATAATTAATAGAAGGAAGACTATCATTAAGGAAAAGAGTCTGGGAAAGACTTCTTGTAGGGAGTGGTAGGATTTTACCTGACACCTGAAGAAAACTAAGGAAGTTAGGATGTGGAAATATGAAAGAAGAGAATTCAATGAGTAAAAATGCTCAGTGGAGTGAGATCTTGTGAAAGGAATAAAATAGCAAAGAAGCCAGTATCCCTGGATTACAGAGTATAGTTATGGTGAACCATTTGGAGACCGAGTGCCCAAACTACACCCTCATGCTTCCTGTGAGCCCCCCCATCTTACCCCAGACAAGGGAGGGAGGAAGTGCTTCCATTGAGCTTCTGGGCAGAAGGGCGGGTGATGTGGAAAATGTCCTCAGGCACAGTAGAGAGGAGGAAGGGAGTAGCCCCCTCCGGCATGTGTGCCGGAGGTTCGCCAATATGGACATAGCATGTGAGGAAGTGTAAAGTGTAAGAAGGAAGTGTAGGGGAAGTCAGGACATAAAGGACTATATAAAAAAAGTGGAGGACTCTATGTTTGGTACTGATGACAATAAAGAGCTGCTGCAGTTGTTCAAATGTGGGGAAAGGGGTCATTTGTATATTTTAGGAAGACCAACTTGATAGCTGAGAAGAGAATGGTCTTGAGTGGGGAAACATTTGCAGAAGGGAGACCCATCAGAGGGCTACTGCAATTATCCAGAGGATATCCTGTATAAGGGTGGTGGCAGTGACAGAGGAGAGAAGGACGTATATATGAGAAGTTATTTATGGAGGCAAAATTGGCAAGACTTGTTAATAGATTGGATATATGAGTTGAGAGAGTGAGTCATCAAAGAGAATACTTATGTTGCAAGCCAAAAAGAACTAGGAAAATATTGATTATCTCCACAGTAGAATCAATAAGATTTGACAAATTGAATATAGTGATGTAGCGCTTGAAGGTATTGATTTTAAAGCTGTTAACCTGGGTAGCTAGAAGGGTGTTGTTACTCTAGGGAATAGGAAATAGGGAAAGTAGTAATAGTGAAGATGGCAAGAAGGATGCTTTGGAGAGAGAAGATAATGAGTTCTGATTTAGACATACCGAGTTTCAGATACCTATGAGATATCCCTATGCGGATATCTATCAGACAGCTGGTGATGTAGGATCTGTTGGTGATAACAGGGCCTACAAAGCTGAAAAGACTTCAGATCAAGTTCTGGAAATAGCTTGTTTTCCCAAGATCATAGAACTTGTAATTAAGAGAATGCTTAGAGATCATCTAGTGGGGTCTTTTCATTTTTTTTGGTGAGGAATCCAAAGCTCAGTGATGTCTGCTTGTCCAAGGTCCTCTCAATAATAGATAGCAAAGTTGAGATTAAAACATATGTCTGCATCAAAACCAAATCTTATTTCTACTACTTTGAATTACATTTGCCATATGAGTCAAATCTGGATAATTTTGGAAGGGTTCATCACTATAAGGTTGGTCACCAGGTAATGATTCTTTTGCCAACAGGAAATTATGCATGTTATTAACCCATGTGTAGACAGAGATCTACGTGGAAGGAGAAAGTACCCATATTGATGAAATCATATATTGAAGTTTTAAAATGAATCTAATATTATACTTAAAAAATAAAATAGTGAATTTATTTTTACAACATGAACTTCTCCTGATAATGGTCCTCTCAAAAGAGCTCTCCTTTAGTTATACAAAATCAAACAATGTGATAATCACATCTCACAGTATATATGAAATTTGGTACCTGTCATCCCCTACTTCTCTAATGAAAGGTGGATTTTATCATCTGTTTCTGTAGTCAATATTGGTCATTGATTTTAATCTGCACTTTGCTACCTTTTGTTTTCTATTACATTATTTAAGTCCTTATGTGACACATAGTGGTCACTTAGTAAATGTTTGTTGACTTGATTTGGTTCTGCTTTCCCATTTCTACATCGGTTTTGAATGTCTTCCCACATTTCTCTGAATTCCTCATATATCAGCTCTTTCCCCGTTAATGAACACCTACGTGTTTCCAGTTTTTGTCTGTCTGTTTGTTTCCCCACCTGTGTAATGGGACTTCGAGGGACACTGCCTAGTTAATCATCTGTCTCCTGGAGATATCCCTGGCATTCGGCTCCAGTCTTTATAGTCAAATGACCAGGGAGAAAACTTTAGTTATTATCCTGAAAGGCCTTTACTCTTTTATCTCTGTCTCAAAGGTATACTGCATTCAGAGTGTGATACGAGCAATATCCCATAATTTTTTTGTGTGGCTTTCCTAGACCCGGCAGGATATTAAGACCTTTATTAGGCTGAAAGCCAAGATCAATAAGAATAGGGCTAGAGACTGTTAAAGATGCACTCATGCAAGATGTAAGAAGGCCACAGACTTCATAATGGCCTTCCATACTCCACACTTAAACCTCTCCAATCCATATATACTGCTGTCTGTGCAATCCGTCTAATGTCCTCCTCTGATCACATCACTTCTTTATGCAGAAATCTTCATTTGCTTTTCAAATGGGTTATCAAATGAAATATGAATGATTCTGGCATTTAAAAGCCTCAGCAGACTAGCTGCAAACTGCCTTACTAGCCGTATTCCACACCATTGTCTTTCACACTCTTTGCCTTTGTAAGGGCTGGCTCCTATGACTGGAATTCATCTTGTCCCTGACCTGACTATTGGTTAAAATAGTCCCCTTCAGTGCCCCAATATTGGTACCACCTCCTTCATGATTTCTTTCCGTTGAAGATGATCTTGCCATTTTTGAAATTCCCGTAGAATTTCACTTGTTCTTTGTAATTGTCTCATTTGGTAGAATCAATCAAAAATCTTTTATTAAGCTTTTGTCAGGCAGACAGGCAATATGTCAGGCACTGTGTTAGGTAAATAAAATAATCCACAAGAAGCTTTTAATAAATAAGTATACATATCATATACCATATAAAGAAAGAAATATAACGCAGTTAAATATCAAATAATTAGAGAGAAGGCACTAGAAACTGAAGGGATCAAAGAAGACTTTTTGTGAATATTTTTTTAGCTGTGGAAGGAAGAGAGAGATTCTATGGCATGGAGGTGAGGGAAGGCTTTTGTAGGCAAGAGAATGCGGCAGGACAAAGATATGAAGATGAGAGAAGGAATGTTATGACTGTGATAAACAGAGAGAAATCTAGATTGAAGCCAGCTTGTAATGGGCTTTAAAAGTTAAAAAAAAGGAGTTTTTAATCTTAATCCTATGGACAACTAGGATCCAGTAAAGATTATTGAGTAGGGCAAGTGACATGGTCAGACCTAAGCCTAAGGAAGATCACTTTGGCAACAACATGGAAGGTGAATTGAAGTGGAGAAGGATTTGAGGTAGAAAGACCAATTAGAAGACCAATGCAATAATCTCAGTCGCAGTTGACAAGGGTCTGAACTATAATGGCAACTATGGACAGAGAAAGGTTCAGATATAAGGAATATTTTGGAGATAGAAAGGGCAAAATTTAGTAACAGATTAGATCTGAGGGAAGATGAATGAGAAGGCAATGATAATGTTGTGTACCTTTCATAGGGAAATCTGAAAATGTGGTAGGACTGAGGAGGTGAGTAGGATGAGTTAAAGAGTTCAGGCTTGGACATGTTGAGTTTGAAATGCCTCTGAGACTTAATTTTGAAGCAAGCATTCAAAAGACAAATGGTCGTGTGTGATTGAAATTTAGGGTAGAACTTAAGGCTATGGATATGATGAACCCATGGAGTTGATGAGAACAGCATAGAAAAAGAATTTAATGTTAGGTAAGGGATGAAGAGCAAATAGGACAAGTCAGGATTCCAGAAAACAGAGTTGGTGGTTAACTTTGGGCCAAGAATGGAAAAGGAGGAAAGTAAAGTCGAAACAAGGTAAGTGGCCTGAGAACTTACTGAGTAGAGGAACCAGAGGTCTTTATGAGGAGAAAGATTGAGTTTAGGAAGGTAGAGGTTTAGGGAGAAATAGAATGCCATGAAATATGGTCATATAGAGGAATGTAAGAAATTTTGATCAGGTAAGCAGAACAGTTGAGGATAATGGTGATCATCCCTATGTAGGCTCTAGTTGCTTTTTTAAACATAAGTTTAAATATAAGATAAGATACTTGTGGCTAACTACTGTTTTTTTTAAGATATTGGGTTTTAATGGATTGCAAGATTAATATGAGTCAACAGTATGATGAATCAAATATAGTAGTAAAATGTCAATTGATATTACCTTGTGATAGGCATAATTTCTAGGACCCTTAAATTAAATATAATTCAATAAGCATTCACAAAGTACATGGAAAACACCGTGCTAGTTAACGAAAATATAGAGATGAAAAATTTAAAAAGTAGTCTCTGACTTCAAGGAGCTTACATTCTATTGTGGTGGCTTAAAGGAGAGATATAACATATAAACCGATAAGCAAGATAACACAAGAAGGAAGAAAACCATTATGGGCTAGGCTCAGTACTGACCATGGGGAGTTCAGGACCAACTGAATTTAGGAAGCCATGTAGTATTTTAAGTGATTCTCATTTGCATCCTACCCTTAAAATGTATCTTTTACCTTTTAAGAAATATAAATGTGCTTCTAATAATGGCACTTAAGAAGACAGAGACAGGTGGTATTTCCCTTGTACTTTTCCCTAAGAAGAACAAATCTAGGAAGGTTGATGATAAGCTGATGAGTGTCCAGTAGAGGGCAAACACAATGATGAATGGCCTTGAGAGCTGCCATATGAGCTAAAGGAATAGGGGATGTTTAGTCTGGAGAAGAGAGGACTTATAGGGCATATGATAGCAGTTTTCATATATTAGAAAAGTTATTATTTGGAATAATAGATAGATTTAGGGGAAATGAGTAGGAACTTCAGAGAGGCAGGTTAAGGCTTGATGTAAAGCAAACCTTGCTAATAATTAAATCCATACTAAAGTGGAATGGTGTGTGTGTGTGTGTGTGTGTGTGTGTGTGTGTGTGTGTGTGTGTGTTTATAGGAGACACATGTTTTTCTCTCCTTAGCGGTCTTTAAGCAAAATGCTGGATGACTACTTCCTTGCTATGTTGTAAAGGAATTCTTGTGTAGGTAGAGTTTGGACTAGAAAAGCCTTTTAAATTTCCGTCTTACCCTGAGATTCTATTAGTTGGTCTCGCATAAGAATTACTAACTTCTAATATGAATCCTACAACAAGGAGCATATTCTTATGAAAGGAGTTTACTTCCTTTAAGACTGATGTGAATTCACAAAACTTGTTTTTTTTGTGTGTGCTCATTTCCTAGTTGTTGTTCATCCTTTGTGTTTCAAAGAGGATCAATGACATCATTGGATGATATTTTGAATACTGGGCGAAATGACTTTAAGTGAGGTGAAATTACACTAACTCATCAGTATCATTCTTTTTTTCCATAGTTATCCAAATCCAGTGACAGGACAAAAGTTAGGATAACTGGTGATGCCCCAGAATGAAGTGGATGACGTTAATGTCTTTGATGTCTGACTCAGATCTAAGCCTTTCATAATGCCTACTTGAGCCACTTCTTGTCCATTGGAAAAAATTGTTCTTATCCACCCATTCCAACAGAAGGAAGTTTTCACATTTTGAAGTAATTATCCTCTGAACTCACCAATGGATTTGAAACATATCAGTTACCCTCAATCTGGTTTAGCCCGTTTTTTCCAAGGTGGTTTTAGTGGTGTATGGCCTCCAAGCAAGCTACAGCTTCTTGGAGCCACAGTTGAGAATTCAATGAAAGGTACACACTAAAGATGGATGAGCTTAAAAGGTTTTCAGAAGCCCTCACATGAACACCTGTGAAATTAGAGTCTTATTCAAAGAAATGGGAACTCACGTAGTTTCAATGGCAAAGGAACAAACTTTGTTGAGAGACGGAGGAAGGTAGTAGAATGGCCCTGATGATGGAGTGGCCCTGGTGATGGAAAGGCTTGGCAATGGAAAGGTCCCAAGAAGTTTTTATGAATGCTTTTTATCTTATTAGAGAAAGGGTCAATTGTTTGGGCAGTTGTTGCCCTGCTGGTCCCAAGGAACTGATGCCACTTTATCTCATAGTTGTCCTTGGTCTACATGGTCTTACCCAAGGTTCACCTAATCTCCCTACTAGGGAACAAACCACAATGCAAAAAGGATGCTAACAACATACTAAACACTGTGGAGTAACACTTCAGGTTACTTTTGCCTGTTTTGGCACAAACTATGGAGGAGGAAAAGTCCCTAGTCTTCTGTGCTCAGCTGATTGGCTAGTTGCAAAACTCCTGTCCACATCCTTCTATCAACCTATACACCTCTATATAGTAATCCAGAAGCATAGCAACCCATATCATTTGAATTTCCTGGAAAGAGTGAATCACTCTTCTGATTGCTAAGAATGAGAAGGAAACATGGCTGCCAAATTAGCACACAAGCTTGATGAGGACAGGGACTGTAGGTGTTTCTGTATTTGTATCATCTATCATTGGTCCTTGTTATTCATTCATTCATTCATTCACTCACTCACTCACATATTCAAATTTTTACCTTACAGTAAATTTTTCAGTGAAATGAATCTTGGTTTTAGGAGCATAATTAGAAAGAAAAGAGGACGGAAGAAGAAACAAATAGTAGAGTAACAATAATAATAATTAATAAATTAGTACTATCCAAAAGGTGAGACTTGGTTAGTTGAAAATTTGGAGCTTTTTAGAGGCAGAACTGGATACAAATAAATACAGATGTATGTTGAAACAATAGAAGAGAGAAGGAAGATAATTCATTGGATAAGTAGGACAGGGGTTTATTGTGTAAATCTTTGGAAAGATCATGTGTGAGTCATGGAAAATTGTGATAAAAACTAAATTTTCATCAAAATTTGTGACTCAGCCAGGGCATCTCAAAATTAACACAACCACAAAAACCAGCCTGTAATTGATCAACACAAAAGAAAAGTCTTAAAGGAAGGAGAATTTTTTTTTTTTCTGATCCCCTGGAAGCAAAGAAGGAATTTAAAGATATTTAAATAAGCAGGATATAAATCTGGTATCTTGGTTTGTATCTGATAAAGAACTGGAGAGTAGAAAGAAAAGAAAGGAAAGAAAATGGGAAATTGTCCTCCAATAGAATGGACAAAAGGGAATTTGGTGATTTTTCCTTTAACATCTAAGTCCTAGGCCAAAGAGTTTTTTCTTTTTCTCTCCCTCCCTCTGTTCCTCCCTCCCTCCTTTTCTTCCTTCCTTCCTTCGTTCCTTCCTTTGTTCCTTCCTTCCTTTCTCCTCCCCTCTGTCCCTTCCTTTGTTCCTTCCTTCTTTCCTTCATTCCTTCATTCCTTCATTCCTTCATTTGTTTGTTCGTTCCTTCCTTTCTTCCTTCCTTTCCCTGCTACTTCCCTCCCATTTTCCTTTCTGCCTTTTTACCTCCCTGCTTTCTTTCTTCTTAGAAGATTTTTATTGGTGTGTTTTGGTTTTACATCTCATTTCCTTTTTCCTTCCCTCTCAGAGTATTATCCCTCATAACAAAGAACTTTAAAAATAGAAATTAAGAGGAATACGACAAAACCAATTTAGAAAATTCAGTCAACACATCAAAAATATGATGGTATATGCAGTATCCCACATCCATTCCTTCATCTTTGAAAAGGAAGGCAAAGGAGGTATTCTAATATTTTTTTTAGTATCATAAATACTTGAAGACCATGAATTGTCCTGACTTAGACTTTTCTGGAATTTAGTAATAGTAATAGCTAGTATTTATGTAGTGCTGTAAGACTTGTAAAATTGCTTTATAAATATTATCTCATTACATCCTAACAACAATGCTGGGAACGAGGTGCTATTATTTTCCCCATTTTAAAGATGATAAAATGGAAGTGGACAAGAGTTAAGTGCTTTGCCCAGGGTCACACAGGATTTTCAGATCTTCCTGACTTTTAGCCAAGCATGCTATCCACTGTCCCAACTAATGTCTTGGTAAATATTTTAATATGATGAGCAATATGAAAAGGAAATAGATTTTGTTACTTCCTCCTAATAAATGCTTAATAAACTCTTGTTGATTGATTAAAAGGAAGCTATAACATGAAATAATAAACATGACTGACCCCTTTGAGACTTGAGAGTGCAAATGCCATATTTTGAGAATAAAAACAAAAAAATTCCTCCCTCTACCCAAGTCTATTGTTACTCAGATGCAGAAATGAGTGCTATATTTATATCCTTTTTCCATTTCTGTTAGTGTCTTATTTGAGTTCCCTGTTGCAAACTGCAGACTAGAGCAGCTTTAGCCCAAAGTGGTTGCCTCCCATTAACTTCTCCTATGAATCACCTGTCTCTTAGCTGAGCATGGAAGAGGGGAAGAACATTTATTAAGCACCTATCGTATGTGCTAGGGACTGTTCTGAGTCCTTTAAAGATTATCTTCTTTGAATGAGAAGAGCAGTAGCTCTGGAGTGAGCAGATTCCTGGGCATGCTGCTTGCTTCCAGCACTGATTAGTTGTTTAAGCATGGCTAAGCTTAATCTTTTTGAGCCTCAGTTCCCTCACCTGTAAAGCAGGGATGATAAGTGAAAAAGTCATGGCCAACCAAGTAGAATTGGAAGGGACTTTAGAGACCATCTGCTTTAGGGATTCATAACATTTTTTGTGCCATGAACCCCTTTGGCAATAGCCTCTAGATCCCTTCTCAAAATAAATGTTTATTGTCTACATTCATTATTGATGGAAATTCTAAATTTCATTGCAAGGTTAGTAAAAAAATAGAGATTGATTAGATTATTAGCAATGCCATATTAGAAAAATATCAGAGATTTATAATTTTTTTCCTATCCATACTCATAGATCTCTTGAAATATAGTTTAAATCCCTTATTTTTACAAATAAGGAAACTAAGGCCCAGGAAGTAAAAGTAATTTGTTCCCAGTCATGCTGGTTATTAGAAGAAAAGGGAGGATTTGAATTTAGATCTTTGAGTTTAAGTCCAATATTTTCCCTAATCTTTTGGAAAAGTACTATATTTTCCAGGTTTCCTGGGACATGGATGCTTGTTTCACGAGGCAACGTTGGCTCATGTTCATACAATCGAGACCATCTTCTTCTGAGGTGGACATATTCTTCAGATCTCTTCCAGGAATTGTGACCATGAGATGAGACAGCTGGGAATAGTATGGCTATGAGCACAAACAAGAGCAATGACTATTGCCTGAGGCAAGCCAATGTAAGTCAGGATTATGTTCATCATTTGTCTTGGAGGACCAATGACATGGGAAATGTCTTGACCTGCCCTTGAGTTGCATTTAAGTGAAGCAGAATTACACAAAGTTGCCAGCCTCACTCCGTCCTCCAGAGCCAGGATGCTCGGGGATGGTCCAGGCGGCAGTGGATGACTGTGGTGCCTTTGGTATCTCACCAAACTAAGCTAGTGCCCTTTCTCAACTGATGCCATAACAGGTTTCAGCAACCTATGACTCTACCTGGGTCTTAGGACTGTCACTCATCTCAGAGTCCCTCTCAACATTCAATATTCTCAACTTAAATACATGTATGACAGGGATGCCAATGTTAGCAATAAAGTATCTGGGCAAACGATTCATTTAATTATGTCAAGTTTTCCTTAGCTAAAGTCCAAGAAAGAGTTGTATAATCATGTAATGAATTTAGAGGAGTTTTGATATCCAGTGTGAGGGTCTGGGGAGGAGGAGGAAATGTTTTACTTATATTTTTTCAAAGAATTGGTTTAGGCTTGATTTTTGTTTTCCTGAAAAGATAAGCCATGAGAAGTAGGATCAGACTGGAAAAATTGGAAAACGCGCACACGTTATCATTTTCCTAAAGGGGAGGACACTGAACCTCAGAAAGGTTAAGGGACTTAGCCACAGTTACACAGGGAGTGAGCCTTGAAGGAAGGAAGTGATCTCAGTTATCTCCTGACTTCAGGTCTTTCTATTATGCCATGTTGCTTTAGTTGAGGACCCAGATAGCTGCTATAGGGAGAGAGGCTGTCTGCAGCAACTTCAAACTCTCCTTAACACATTTCCTTTCTTTTCTTTTCTATGCTCATTATTCTTCCAGGTTCCTGGGGCCCTCAGGCTATCCTTTGGCTGTGCAGGGGTCAATGCTATAATTTTCTAGTTAAAGCTTCTCTCTCTAGTCATCATCACATGAACTGGATCTTTACTTGCTGACTCCTTCGATCCCTTCACAACTTTCCTTTCCCTCCGGACTCCTTAGGAAGAAACCAGTCAATGACCACCTATTTTTAAAAAATAATTAAAAATTTAATATTTTAAAAAATACATTTATGTCTTTGTATTTAATGGGCTTTCAAGAGATAAAACAGCTAGAAAGAAAAGTTCAAATCTAACCTCAGAGACTTCCAAGCTATGTGACCTTGTTTGGGCAAGTCATTTAACCTTACTATCAGAGAAACTTGCTACAAAGATCTTTCCCAATTAATAGTTTCCTTTTTAAATTTAAATCAGTTTTTTGTGCAATATATATATATGTATATACATATATATATATTGCACAAAAAACAGTTCTGGTGTGCAGAATTTAAATATATATATTTAAATTCTGCACAACCAGAACTGTTCATTTCAAGTTCTTTAATAATAAGCAATGCAATGGATAGAGCAATTCCTGCCTTGAAGTCAGGAAGATGAGTTCAAATCCTACCTTAGACAGTTATTATCAGTGAGAATAAACAAATCATTTAAGTGTTATCTATCTCAGTTTACTTAACCATAAAATGAGGATAATAATATTACCTCCTTCTAAAGGCTGCTTTAAGGATAAAATGAGATAATATTTGTAAAATGATTAACTCAGTTACTGGCATAGTCACTGAGTAAATGCAAGCTACTGCTATCATCATCATCATCATCATCATCATCATTATTATTAAAACAATGCCTTAAGCTAAAAGGATAAAGGAAGAATTTTTAGTGCCATGGCATGTTAATGAATGAGGAGACATTGTGTTTCCATTTTAAATGAAAATTGTACTCTTTGTGATTTATTGTCCGCCTGATGTTTTGATTCTTCCCTTGTAAGTGACTTAGTACAAAATAAATCTCTTCTTTGCATGGAGAGCATAATTTTCTGGCATCAAAAATATGTTCATTTTCAAAAAGTAAGAGTAAGTGGTATTTATTTTTTACCCCTTTCATGTTGAACCCTAGGGACTGCCATCCTTGCCCGCCTCTAGGCTTGGCTCTGTGAAAAGACATTTTTGGTTAGAGAGATATATGCAAGTCATACTGTGTTAAAAGGCTGCCCACTTAGCCCAGGGGCATAGCCGGCTCTGATAAGAAGACACATCTCTATGTATTCATGCTCAAGGAATAACTTAAATTCTAGAAGAGAGGCAGGTTTAGAAATATTGACTCTCTTTGTGCCTAGTTTTTAAAATTGTGCAATTCGATGCCATTAAAATATATATATATATATAATTTCCAAGGTATATGGGGAAAAGGAGGGGAAGAAGTGACTGAGCAGCAAGGTTTTGAATTTTATGGGCTCCCAGACTTATTTCTGCAAGAAGATGACTTAGAAATTGAGAGAAATGGTTTCTATTTTAATTGTTTCAAAACAACAACACCACAAATCTGGCATGCCACATTGGGTGGACTTCTTTGGTTGAGGAGGAGGGGGAAGGGGAGTGTGGGGGCAAGGAGGGAGAGAAATACTTCTGTTCCATGATTTACACTTCATTTCTAGATTTTAATGCAGTTCTGATTGCAACCAAGTTCATTGTCCATGTTACTAAAATTTGTCAGCCTGACAAAATGTAGTAATTGCAACCAGATGTAGTATCAAGACAAGGTCAGCAAGTTATCACAAAGAGGGTGGGGAGGGAGGAGATGTCCATGTAGAAATGAAAGAATCAGTCCCAATATGTTTAATTTAACACTCTTCCCTTCCACACTCCCTCCCTCTCTCCCCCCCAGCTAATAAAGATGATATGCCACAAAGAAGCCAAACAGCTCCAGGAACGGATGAACAGCACAGCTCTCATCTGCAGGTGCCATAATGGCAACCCGTTTATTGACAAGCAGTGGGGACCGCAGGCTTCGTTAGGAAAGAAAAGACGGGATTTCACTGAAGGAAGCAAGACAAATTAGATCACAGGGAGGGTCACAGCTCCAAGGCTGGAAGGGACCTAAGAGGGGCCATCCAGCCCAACCTGTCATATAACAGATGAGAAAATTGAGGATTAGGGAAGATAAGACTTGTTTAAAGAAATGCAATAGTGTCAACAAAGGTAGGACTTGAATCCAAGAGCCAGGCTTCTTTCTATTGTACCGTAAATTGTGGTCCAGAATAGAAAGAGTTTAAAATATGGCATTACCTTGACAATGAGAAAAAAATAGAATTTAAAATGATTAACACTTAATTATTAGCTCTTAACCTGGGTCCATAGATAAGTTATTTAAAATAAATATTTTGGTAACTAACTGCTTTTGTTAGTTGTTTTGCAGTCATGTCCAACTCTTTGTGACCCCATTTGGGGTTTTCTTAGCAAAGATACTGGAATGGTTTGCCATTTTCTTCTCCACCCCACTTTAGGGATGAGAAAACCTAGGCAAACTGGGTTAGGTGACTTGTCCAGGATCACACAACTAGTAAGTGTCTGAGGCCAGATTCGAACTCAAGAAGATGGGTCTTCCTGACTCCAAGCCCAGCTTTTCATCCACTGTGCCACCTATCTGCTTTGGTAACTATTCCAATTTAATTAGTTTCCTTTCTAATTTTATATATTTTATTTTATTCATTCAATTTATGCTCTTGAAAATATTACTCTGAAGTTCACGACACAAAAAAGTTAAAAACCCTTGATCTAACTCATGATTTGAATCGAAATACTTTGTTAGATTAGTTTCAGTGATAAAATGGCATCAACTAAGTCTTTTCAGGATTGATCAGTGTTTGGCTAATATGGCCCTTTCCCCAATTTAAGGAGCAAATTGAGAGTTAATTGCCCACAATATGTCAGGCACTCTACTAAGAACTTTGTAAATATTATCTCATTTGATCTTCTCAGTAACTCTGTAAGTTAAGGATTATTATATATATGCTTTATTTGATAAAGCAAGGGACTAGGTTCTCTTCCAGATTTATTTTAAAAGTTTATGAAAGGATTATCATTATATATTATATATGTATGTATATACAAAAATGTATATACATATATATATATATACTTTTTTTTTTGCTAATCAGTAGCACACTTTATAATGATGAAGAAATTTTAAGTGTGCAAATGAAGTGCCAAAATTGAGAATGTTTGTTGATGTCAGCTTTGTGGAACTCATCATCAGATACATGATGAGCTTGTTAATTGTGTAGGAGACTAGCATGCAGCCTCAGCTGCAGCTGCGAGCTAGAGTAAAGGTGGTGTTAATAAGGGATGACTATGCGGTACCCACTCTATGGTACTGGGGTCGGGGGATGATGGTGGTGGTAGTGGTGGTACAGAATGATAACAACATTTGTCAAGACACGTAGATGCAAAAGTCAACACTTATCTGGGGTCACACAATGAGTAAGTGCCTGAGGACTTGATTTGAACTCAAGAAGATGGGTCTTCCTGACTCCCAACCTGTCATTTATTGTGCCACTTATCTTCCTTGATAACTATTTCAATATAATTAATTTCCTTTCTAATTCTAGGGAATGAAGATAGTCTGGCATGGCTTGTTCTTGAGAGATAATCCATTCTGAACAGAGACAAGGGTTATAAGACTTCTTCCTCTCAAAGGAGAGACCCTATTCCAAATCTGCTATTTTTATAGTGTATATAACTTGTTGGATGGAACTGTAACTGCATATTTGCATGGGAAGATTTTTTAAAAGGCAAAATCATAGAACATTTGTAATTCAAGATGGATTCTTAAATGTGTCAGTTCTTTTTTTCATGACACCACAGATTTAGATTTTTAAAGGACTCCAGAGGTCAAGAGGTTCTCTATTCCTCATTTAATTCCCCTCCTCAGAAATTAAATTATTTGCCCAATGTTACACTGGTGGTAAGTAAGCATCAGGGATGAAATTTGAACTCAAATCTTTTGAATCCTTAGTTAAGGATCTTTTCATTTTATTACAATGAAGGAATTGTTGTAAGGGAGTACGAAAACTTCTAAATTTCATTGCAAGTAGCTCCATAATCACAAAGTTATTTGTGTCAGGGTAGCTCTAAACAACAACATTACTTCATCTTTTTTGGCTTCAGTTTCCTTAGCTATAAAACAGAAAAGATAGTTTATGTTAGATAGTCAGCCAGTCAACAAACATTTATTAAGCACCTTCTATATGCCAAATACTGTACTTAGGGCCGGGGATACAAAGAGAGGCAGAAGACATTTCCTGTTTTCAAGGAGCTCAAAATCTAATGCAAACATGCAAACAAGTAATTACAAACAAGATATGCATATATGCAAATAAATTTCAAAAGAAAGAAGACATTAAAATTAAGGGGGATTGGGAAAGGCCTCTTGTAGAAGATGAGCTATCACTTATGACTTGAAGGAAGAGAGAGAATCCTGGAGATGGAGATGATGAAGGAGAGTATTCTAGGTAGAAGATGGAGATGGAGATGGAGTGTCCGGTTTGAGCAACAACCAGGAATAGTGTGTCACTGGATTACAGAACATAAGAAGGATGTAAAATATAAGACTTGAAAAGTGGGAGGATGAATGTTGAATGATGAGGTGAAAAACCAAAGTGTAGAGTTAAGAAGAAAGTGAGAAAAAAGTAAGTAGAGGCACAGATTGTGGTTGGCTTCCTCAAAGAGTTTAGTCACAAAAAGGAGTAGCTATGGGATGATAACTAGGGGACATAAGTAGACCAAGTAAAGGGTTTTTGAGAATAGTGGACACATGAGTATGTTTTCAGGCTGTAGGGAAGCAGTCATTACACAGGTAGAGACTGAAAATAAGTGCAAAAGTAAGGATGATAGTGGAGCAAAAGAAGATGCTTTAGTATTTCACTAAGGAAGACGATATGAGATGGGATGACTTGTGTACATATAGAGAGTGTGATATGTGATATGAAAGTGAAGAGATAATGCATTTGGGTGATATGAAATAAGGAAGAGGAGAGAAGAAGGAACTCCAAGTGAATGGTCTCAATTTCTTTTCAATGAAATATGATCCAAGGTTTTTAACTGAAAGGGGGGGATTTGGTGAGCTATAGAAATATTGAGGAGGGATGAAAAGGTTTGGAAAAGCTGCCATGATAAATAAAATAGTGAGTAAATTAAAGATGTATAAAATATTTCCTTGCTTCAGTGGGGACCTACATCATAAATCTGCATGGTTTTGTGATTTTTTTCTCCAGCTTTATTTATCATTATTGTGTAGGGATGAAGCTAGTATATATGGGGAGTAATCCAAGGCAGAGATTTGTCAGAGTACAATTGGTGATAGGATAACGAGGCAAAGAACTAGAGAGAAAAATATAAGTTGAACCACTTTACCAAGGGCTTAGGATGTGGAAAGGAGGAGCATATAGCTAGGATAGGGGTGATTGCCTGAGAAGGAAATGAGAGGTCAAGAGATGAGTCAGTGTGAAGATGGAGAACAGTGTTTGGGGTTGCAAGGCAAAGGGAAGGGCTGAATTCTAAGAGATTATTAATAAATAAGGAACTCTCAGAATTCATAAATATGGAAGTGGGACATTTGTGGGTGATGACAACATCAAAGGGGTGACCCATATTCCCTCTATAGTTGAAGCAGGGGAGGATTCAGATTTATGAGAATAAGAGTCATTCTCCAAATGACAAATAAAGAATATGAAATGGCAGTTTTCAAGGAAAGCAACCCAGGTTATCTATAGCCATGTGAAGATATCTTGAAATCACTACTAGTTAAAAATATGCAATTCTGAGATTCTACCTCCCCAAAATCAGATTGACAAAGATGACAAAAAAATGGAAAATGGTAAATGTTGGAATTGCCATAGAAAAATAGGAACACTGACATAGTGTTGGTGAACCTGTAAATGGCCATAACCATTCTGGAAAGAATTTTGGAATTGTACACCAAAAGTAACTATACAGAAGACATGCTCTTTGACCCAGCTATAGCACTTCTAAACTTATACCCCTTCAAAAGTCAGATAAGTAAGAAAAGATACCATATGTATAAAAATATTTA
Organism: Gracilinanus agilis; assembly: GCF_016433145.1. Lineage (NCBI taxonomy): Eukaryota > Metazoa > Chordata > Mammalia > Didelphimorphia > Didelphidae > Gracilinanus > Gracilinanus agilis. Next base: position 402,571,036 of record NC_058133.1, on the reverse strand, counting down.
TAGCAACTGTTGGTGGTGGCAAAAACCTGGAAACTAAAAAGGAAGCCATTCAAGTAGGGAATGGCTGAACAAAGTATGAGTAAGAATGACTTCTAACTTTTGATTTGTACTCCTTGGTCCTAATAAAATGCCTGATATATGGTAAATGCTTAACAAACGTTTGTCAAAATATATTTATTTAACATTTACTAGTTGGACTTTTTTGACTCCAGGAACTAGACAGAATTTCAGAGTTCTAACAAAACTCTAGGTACTTATAATGAACTTTTGTCCAAGTCAGAAACAAAATAAAAACATTCTAAAATAAATCAAACTCCATAAATACATTGCTTTCTACTTTTACTCATGGGAAATGGTGATATCTGAGCTCTGAGACCTTGGCCTTAAGCTAACTGCCTACTTAATGTAAAGAATTCAGTCTAATAAATGTTGAAGGCCTACTATGTGAGAAGCACTTTGTTAAGTCTTGGGAATTCAAAGACAGATAAAGAATTCTTATGTATTCAAGTAGCAATTCTTATGTATACAACTAAATATAACACCAGACTAAAATGACAGAAGGGTAAGGGGAGATGCAAAGTCCTATCCTTTGGTGGATATGATTATAGCTGGAAAGTAATGAAGATCAGGGAAGGCTTCAGGGAGAAGTTGACAATTGAGCTGGACCTTGAAGGAAATGGAGTATTTCAACAGGAAATGTTCATGAAGTGAGTTCAAGAGGTGATTTGAAAAGTTCTTCAGTATAGAACCAAAAGTATTATATATACTTTAGAAAAAAATATAATGAGTACTTGAAATGAACTATTCTAGTACCATATGAACTCTAGAGGCAGGTAACATAATTATTAATATTCCATAGCATTTATAGGATCTGAAAATGGAAATATTTTAGTTGATGGTTATTGCCATAGATTTTCTTTGATATCTCTTCTAAACTCATTTAAAATCATGTCCTCCTCACTTTCATATGGTCCATGATTAAATTATCCAGGCAAAGCAGCCAAAAGCAATCAAAAGTGATAGAAATCAAGATGGGAAGTTTTATTTACAATGCAAATGATCTGGTTCACTCTCCAGTACAAAAGCAAATCAAATCAACCACTTTTCAAATTGAGTGGAAGGCCCGGCACATGCCCCTGGCTGCATCAGCGCAGGCTGGCTCCACATTGATTCTTGGCCTGGGGAGGGTCTTGGACAGATTTCACTGTAGCCAGGGTCTAATTCACAGTATGTCACTGAAGTGAAATATGATGGGATGAAATGGAAATGTGCTCCATCACAGCATGACAGCATGCAAGTGTCAAGAGCCTGTCAGAATATCTAAGTGTCCACATTTACTCTGACTCATTTTCATCATTGTCAACACCACTACCATCATCATCTTCAACAGAAAGGAAGTTGGTTTGACCAGAAATTTCTTTTATTGAGAGAAGGGATGGCTACTACAGAGGAATTGCTGTCCCATTGTACAAAGGCAACTTACACTTTCATATAAAGTTTGAGGGTCCTAGAATCATAAGGTATCTTGGAAATCATCTAGTTCCATCCCTTCATTTTGCAGATGAGGAAAATGAATGCAAATGGGATTGAGTGATTTGCCCAAGGTCCCACTGCTAGTAATTTCAAATAGTCCAGGTAAGTTGAACTATAGTAGAGAAGGAGGGAAAATAGAATGAAAGGGAAAAACAAGAGATATGTTTAATTATATTTTTCCAGATTACATATAGTTATGACTTTTAGTAATTATATTCTGACATTTTTTGATTCATGTTCTCTTCCCTTCCCCCTCCTGAGACAACAGGGGCAGATGTAGGTTACACATATGCAATCATGTAATATACATTTCCACATTGTGAAAGAAGGTGAATATTGCCTATACTAGCAAAAAAACCCATCAAGGAAATGAAGTGAAAAATGGCATGCTTTATCTGCATTCAGACTCCCTCAGTTGTTCCTATGGATAGCCTTTTCCATCATGAGTCTCTTAGAATTGTCTTGGGCGCTTGCATTGCTGATAAAAGTTAATTTGATCACAATTGATCATCATACAATATTGCTGTTATTGTTTACAACATCCTTCTGGTTCTACTCACTTCACTTTGCATTACTTCATATAAGTCTTCTCAGATGTTTTTTGTGATTGTCCTGTGTCATTTCTTATGTCATAATAGTATTCCATTACAATTATATATCAAAACTTGTTTAGCCATTACCTAATTGGTGAACATCCCTACAGTTTCCAATGCTTTGCCACCACAAGGAGAGCTGTTATGAATATTTTTGTACAGGTTTCACCTATCTGATTTCTTTGAGATATACTAGTAGTGGTATTTCTGAGGGAAAGGGTATTCATAGTTAGACGGCCCTTTGACATGGTTCAACATTTCTCTCCAGAATGGTTGTATCTGTTCTCAGCTCCACCAATAGTGTATTAGTATTCCAATTTTCCCACATCTCCTCCAACATTTATCATATTGACTTTTTGGTCATATTAGCCAGTGTGATAGGGATGAGGTGGTACCTCAAAGTTGTCTTAATTTGCATTCCTCTAATTAATAGTGATTGTGAGTATTTTTTCATTTGACTAAAGATAGTTTTAATTTCTTTATATGACAAGAGATATTTTAAAGATAGAGTTGATAGGACTCATCAACTAATTAGATATGAAAAGTGAGAAGTGATAGAGAGGGTTAGTCAGAGAAAATGCCAAGATTCTGACAACTCCAAGGTACCCCTGATAGAAATAGTGAAGTCAAAAGAGAGTATATTTGAAGGAAGAGATGAGAGATTCAGTTTTGTATTGGCTGAGTCCGAAGGGCCAATAAGACACTCAGGTTAAGATGTGCTGTAGTGAGTGAATAAGTAGATCTTGAGATTAGGAAAGGAGTCAACACTAGATAGAGGGATGAGACAGTCATTTGCATGAGGTTTAATAGTTGGGTCCATGAGAATAAGTGTGATCAATAGACAGAAGGAAGAGAGAAGAGGCCCAAGGGCAGAACCTCTAAGAATACTTAAGCAGCACTAATAAGGAATAGAAGCAAGCATAGTGAGAGAAGTGAGAGAATCAGGAAAGAATGCTATCTCAAAAACTAAGAGGGAGAGAGAGAAGAAAGCTGTAAAGAAGGCAAGGAGGGTATGTTGACTAAAAAAATAGTCCTTGGATTTGGCAAGGAAGAAGTCAGTAGTGACCACTGAAGGAAGTGCTTCAGTAACATGGTAGGGACAAAAGCTAGATCCCAAGAGGTTGAAGGGGACAAGTCAAAGTGATGGAATTAGACAGGTCACAAGGAAGAAAGTCATGGACCAGAAGATGAATGGGATGAAAGATTCGAGGCCAGAATATTTTAAGATTAGAAGATGTAAATGTGTTTTAAGGGGATAAGAAGCAGACATTAGAGTGAGAGAGCCTAAAGATGCCTAAGAAAGAAAGGATGCTTACTGGATACAAAGCTCTGAAGGAGCCAGGTGACAATAGAGTCAAAGACATTGGTAGAAAACAGTAGGAGTACCTCTTTCTCTGAGACAGGAGGGAAAGAGGAGAAAAACAGACTAAAATGCTTAGATATTTTGAAGATGAGTCACAGCTGGTACATAGTAGGTGCTTAGTAAATGCTTGTTGACAGATTAAAGCAATAAATAAATACAACAGAAAGGCATCTTGGGATGGTGGATAGAGAGATGGTCTCTTTCAGGCAACTTGTGTGACCATAGGCATCTCATATAACATCTTAGTGCCCTAGGCTTCTCTCAAATACAATTAGATTACAAATACAGCTTAGGTGCCCATAGATCAATAGAACATGTTTTCTTATTAAGAGTTGAAAAAAAGAAACAGTCGGCTCAGTGGATAGAGCATAAGTCCTGGAGTCAGAGAGACCTGAGTTAAAAACTCAGATACTCACTAGCTGTGTGACCTTGGGCAAGTCTCTGCCTTAATCTACTAGAGAAGGAAATGGCAAACCACTCTGCCAAGAAAATCCCATGGACAGTATGGGTGGGTGGGGGGTGCAGTTCACAAAGAGTTGGATATGACTGAACAACAATAACCTACCAATAGAATCACAAGTCTGGTGAATGACTTGAATACAAAGAAGGAAACTATAAGAAAATTAGGCGAACATAGAATAGTATACTTGTCAGATCTCTGGGAAAGGAAAGATTTAAAAACCAAGCAAGTGTCAGAAAAAATTACAAAATGTAAAATAAATAATTTCTATTACATTAAATTAAAAAATTTTTGTACAAACAAAAACAATGCAACTAAAATCAGAAAGGAAACAACAAACTGGGAAGTCTTTATAACAAAAAACTCTGACAAAGATCTAATTACTCAAATACGCAAGGAGCTAAATCAATTGTAAAAAAAAAATTCAAGCCATTCTCTAATCAATAAATGGGCAAGAGACATGAATAGGTAATTTTCAGATAAAGAAATCAAAAGTATCAATAAGCACATGAGAAAGTGTTCTAAATCTCTAATAATTAGAGAAATGCAAATCAAAACAACTCTGAGGTATTACCTCACACCCATCAGATTGGCTAAAATGATAGCAGGGGAGAGTAATGAATGTTGGAGGGGATGTGGTAATTTTGGGACATTAATGCATTGCTGGTGGAGTTGTGAATTTATTCAACCATTCTGGAGGGCAATTTAGAACTATGCCTAAAGAGCGCTAAAAGATTGCCTGCCCTTTGATCTAGCCATACCATTGCTGGATTTGTACCCAAAAGAGATCATAGGGAAAAAGGCATGTACGAAAATATTTATAGCCGTGCTCTTCGTGGTGGCAAAAAACTGGAAAACGAGGGTATGCCTGTCAATTGGGGAATGGCTGAACAAATTATGGTATATGTTGGTGATGGAATACTACTGTGCTCAAAGGAATAATAAACTGGAGGAATTCCATGTGAACTGGAATGACCTCCAGGAACTGATGCAGAATGAAGGTAGCAGATCCAGGAGAACATTGTATTGTATACTGTGGTAAAATAGAATGTAATGGACTTCTGTCCTGGCAGCAATGCAATGACCCAGGACAATTCTGAGGGATTTATGGAAAAGAACGCTACCCACATTCAGAGAAGAACTACAGGAGTAGAAACAGAAGAAAAACAACTACTTGAACACTTGGGGTGATGCAGACACCATTAGTATGTAGACTCTTAATGACCACCTTAGAACAATCATCAATAATATGGAAATAGATCTTGTTTGATGACACATGAAGAAACTAGTGGAAATGTGTGTCAGCTATGGGGCTGGGGGAGTGGGGGGAGTGAGAGCAAGAACATGAATCATGTAACCATGGAAAAGATTTTTCTTAAAAAAAATAAATAAACATCCTGAAAGCCCAGCAGCAGATTCAGCATGAGGCAGCAGTTGCTGAGTTCCCTGTAAGAATGCTGTATATATTCCTTTATAACTGTCATTTTTAAAAATACTGGAAACATGAAAGTGAGTTTTTGTTGTCAATCTCCAATCCTGTTTCCAAGATGTGAAATAGCTCTTAACATAATGTCATGCCATTACTGGTAAGCTCTTTTCTCTTTCAGTTCCAAGAGGGGCCATGGCTTGTGCCATGGAATATGTGAAAATGGGCAGTGAGTGTGGTTTTTACTACTCCACTCCCTTTTTAATCAATAATATCCATTGATTAAGTGCTTGCTATGTACCAGGTATTGTGCTAAGCCCAGGAGGTTAAAGGCAAAAACAAAGTTCCTGCCCTCAAGGAGCTCACATTTCTAATGAGGGAGACAACACACACAAAAATAAAGACAGAACACAGATGGACGGTGATCTCAGAGGACAAGGCAGGAGCAGTTTAGGGAGTTTAGGGAAGGTCCTATCACTTTTTTTGTTTGTTTGTTTTAACCCTTATCTTTTGTCTTAGAATGGAAACTAAATATGAGTCTCAAGGCTGAAGAGCAGTAAGGGAAGTGGGGTTAAGTGAACTGCTCAAGATCACACAGCTAGGAAATGTCTGAGACCAGATTGGAACACAGATCCTCCCAACTCCAGGCCTGGTTCTTTATCCACTGAGCCACTTCACTGTCCTTGGAATTGAATCTTGAAGTAAGCCAAGTTGGTTAAAAGGCGAAGGTGAAGGGGATGAAGTAGTCCAGGCATGGGAGATAGCTTGGGTAAAGGTATAGAATAGATAGAATCTTGTGGATAAGTCCATTGAAGCTGGATTGTCTCTCAGTTATACTAGAAGAAAAAGTAGAGATCAAAAGACTTGTGTTCAAATGCCAAATTGGATGATCTTTAGAAAGTCACTTAACTTCCCTGGGCCTCCACTGGACTAGATGAAGGTCCTTTCTAGCTTTAGATCTATAATCCTATGATCAGAGGTTCTTATAATTGACCTTAAGTGGGATGATCATGGTATCAGATATATGAATATCCCTGAATTGTTTAGCAACCATAGATTTGCTTTCTTGGCTTATTATCTCTCTTCACTAGGAAGGCACCAAGCAAAGCTCTACTATTTAAAACATCACAAATCCACCTGAAGCAATTCCATCACGAGCCAGCAATTGGGAAAATCATCAGGCATAAAAGTAACTCTTGTGTGTTGGGAGAAACAGCTACAGGTTGCGTGAAGGAAAATATCTCCATCCTGTGGCACCCCAACAATGGAAGTTAAAGAGTAATGTCATATCTAATGGCCTGGCATCTCCTGGTGTAAATGAAGGATATCACCATGGAAGGAGGAGCTAAGGGAATTTTAAAATGTGTTTCCAGGAAGGAGAGGGGCTCTTCACCTCCTCAATTAAGATATGGTAGCCTTGCTGCTGCTGCTATGGTAGGTATAGGGCCTCAGCCAGCCAAATGAAGAATCCATTCTATTCAGGCTAATCTTTCCTTGATATATAGATATCTTCTCTCCTCTCTCTCTCTCTCTCTCTCTCTCTCTCTCTCTCTCTCTCTCTCTCTCTCTCTCTCTCTCTCTCTCTCATTTTATTAATAAATGCTTATAACGCTGGTCAGACCCTTTTTTATTTGTAACAAGATGATGGCAGAGAAGATATAATACAAAGGTTAACCAGATGGAGAGATGATGGGGCATAAATACCCAAGAGGCAGAGATGAACTTATTCCACTAAGGGAATCTTCAGGAAACCAGAAAATAGAGGGGACCTAGTAGGTCAACACTGAACTAAATCTGCTCCCCAAAAGTTGTCTTTTTTATTCCACAAGTGTGCTAAATTTGCCCAAAGACAATAGTTGCCTTACATACACTGGGGTGTATAAGTGTGTTCAGGGAGGACCAGCCCTTCCGTAATGAGGGCTTATATAGCCCCTTTCAAGGCTGCTAATCTATCTTTGGTATTTATCTTTCATCCAATTCTCAGATGTGGTTCCAAGAAACTGTAGTACATAGAGAAGCTACACCCCGGTAAAAATCACCTTAGCAGACAGGCTGAACCAGATTGAGAGTAACCAGCGGGTCTCAAACCCATCAGTGAGTCAGGAGAATGTCTACCTTAAATATGAAACATGAGAAGACTTTCCCCAGGTGAATGGACAAATAAATGAGAGCAATTTATTCCAATGGCCATGAAGGTGGAGATTGGTTAGACGTCAGAGATGCCAATGTCATTGACTGCATCCCAGGTCATTGCCAGGCTTTTTGACTTTTGTCCCGCCACTGGACATAGTTGATGAAAGCCTGTTGACTTCAGTAACTGCCTCACTTAAATACAATTCAGGAGCAAGTCAAGACACCTTGAAATGCCCCTGGTCTTCTTCACAAAGAACCAGCAACAATAACAATCATCCTAATAGACAGCAGCAGCAGTGTATCTCCAGGCTTTGGTGTTAAGTAGGATGGGCTTAATTTTCCCTATTGCCACCTATTTCTATGATCTTAGGCAAGTTCTTTA
>NC_058133.1:402518622-402554407 GCF_016433145.1 Gracilinanus agilis | reverse complement strand
TATATATATATAGCAACTAGCTAAATAGAGTTTCTAATACATGAAAGACAATTATTCAGCTTGTTGAAGATCAGTTAGGAATAGAAATTTGAGATGACAGCTTCTACCCTTTACTTTCTTCAGTCAGCAGACAGGCAACAGATATTTATTAAGTCCTTACTATGTGATGGGCACTGTGCCAATCTCTGGGGAAGAACATACAATCAGGAAAAAAAATTCCCAGGGGGCAGTTGGGTAGCTCAGTGGATTGAGAGCCAGGCCTAGAGACGGGAGGTCCTGGATTCAAATGTGACCTCAGACACTTCCCAGCTGTGTGACCCTGGGCAAGTCACTTGACCCCCATTGCCTACCCTTACCACTCTTCTGCATTGGAGCCAGTACACAGTATTGATTCCAAGACAGAAGGTAAGTGTTTAAAAAAAAAGAAAAGAAAAAAAAGTCCCTGGCCTCAAGGACCTTATATCCTAATGATGAAGAACATACAAAAAGAAACTAAAAAGTGCAGCAATAGGGTAAATATTAGGAAATATTAAGCCCAAATATTTCCCAAGTAGCTTCTTAATGAGGTCTTGACTCTATGTAGGTGTAAAAAGCTGGTTTGAAGTTGTTAGAATGTCTAAATTCTAGCTGTCATTGTGTACCATACTCTAATAGTACCCACTACACATTATAATGTTATTTAGTAGGTTAAATGTATCAATCCTATGTTATGTAGTATAGTAGATACAATTCATTAAAAAAAAAACCCTTAGGGGGCAGCTGGGTGGCTCAGTGGATTGAGAGCCAGGTGTAGAGATGGGAGGTCCTGGGTTCAAATCTGGCCTCAGACACTTCCCATCTGTGTGACCCTGGGCAAGTCACTTAACCTCCATTGCCTACCCTTACCACTCTTCTGCCTCGGAGACAATACACAGTATTGATTCCAAGACGGAAGGTAAGGGGTTAAAAAAAAACACAATACGCTCCACCCCCCAAACAAACAAACAGGACCTCCTGTGTCCAGGCCTAGCTCTCTATCTACTGAGCCACCTAGCTGCTTCTACAATGCATTTTAGAGTCATTTTACTGTATAGATTTTGCAAGGTATAGTTTATAAAGCATAAAATAATGGATTTATTCTTATTTAAATAATATTAAATTACATTATTGTGATTTAAATACCACTGCTTGAGAAACCAATTTTCGCTTTCTTTGTCCTTTTGAGTTTCTGATTTGTTTGAAGAAAAATATCAACAGGTTATGAAATATATTTATTAATTTTGGCCAGCTCTCACTCAACAATGGCCATGCCATAAAATTTAACCATGGAATATGTCCTATCTATGAGGCTTTATTGTGACATTTTATAAGGTAGGGTGGTAGAATGGATAGGGTCAGGAATAAATGAGTTCCTATCCCACCTCTGACACTGACTATGTAACCCTCCCCAAGACACCTGACCTTTCTGAGCCCTAATCTATAAAGTGTTGAGAATAATACTTAGAATACCTACTGGACAAGTATTATGAGAGAAGTACTTTCAGAAACATCAAAGTACTATAGAAATGCCTTAGTTTCCTTAACTGTAAAATGAGCATAATAATAACTACGTGTCTCACAGGATTATTGGTATCATTTAATGATATGAGATAACATTTATAGAGTGCTTATAACAGTGCTCAACACAAACAAGTATTTAATAAATGTTCCCGTGCCATCCTCCTCTATAAATGTATTGCTGTTCAGTTGTTTTCATTCATGTCCAACTCTTTATGACCCCACTTGGGGTTTTCTTGGCAAAGATACTGGAGTGGTTTGCAATTTCCTTCTCCAGCTCATTTTATAGATGAAGAATTCAGTCAAATAGGATAAAGTGACTTGTCCAGGGTCACACAGCTAATAAGTATTTGAAGCAAGATTGAACTCAAAGGTATCTTCCTGACTCTATCCATTGTGCCACCTAACTGTCCCAGAGAAATGTGAGGTGTTACCCTAATTATGATTACATTATTTCCTCAGAGCTTAATGTCAGTCAGGAAGACACAGGGCCAAAACCCACCTCTGATACTACTGAACTGTGTGACTCTAAGAAATTAGTCAATCTGTCTGTCTCCCAGTTGACTTATTATTGATCAACCATTAAATATTTATTAATAAAGTGCCTGCTATATGCTAAGCACTATACTAGGTGTTGGGGATACAAAAAGAAGCAAAAGACAGTGTTTGCCTTTAAGGAGCTTACAGTGTAATAGAAAAGTCAAGATATAAACAAATATATATATAAATAAAACAAGTCAAGTACAGGATGACCAGGAAGTAATGAACAGAGGGAAGATACTAGAAATCAGAGGAGATAGGAAAGGCTTCCAGTAAAAGACAGAATTTTAGTTGGGATTTAAAGGAAGTTAGAGAACTAGGATTAACTAATAAATCATAGAATTCCAATGGAGAAGGGAAACAAGGACAGCAAGAACATATTGAAAAACAAAGGAAACAGGAATTAATAGAGTTTTAAGCTAATTAGTCAGTGTTTATTGCATGTCCACAATGTATTAGACACTTAGGGGACACACAAGTGTACATTCAATATTCAACATCCATTGTACAAACACATATTTAGTGTTTTGGGGGGATAAGACTGAGTGCATTGATGGAAGAAATTTCTTTAACTCTAAGTTCTCCAAATGAGTGAAATCACAGTTCCAGTCTCTGCCAAAATGTGTAAGATCATCCTCTAATACCTCATTTGTAATCTGAACAGAACTCTAGTTTCTCCATGGATTTGCCAGTGGTTAGAAAGTGCTGTCAGGTCTTAGCAAAAAGAAAAATTTTGAGTTTAATGCCAGTGAGGATTGTTATGCCTGCTAAAATTTTGCTTAGCAAAGTTTGGAGAGATTCATGATCATTTTGGCTGCAAGTTGTTGACTTTTTCTCCAACAGCAATTGTTAACACCCAATTTTTTCAATTTTGATCTACTTTGGTGTAGAGTGCCCACACTGACAAGATCACAGATCCTTGAGGTATTGAGCAATAATGTACAGGGAAGAGACTAGCCTAGATGTTGATGAAGATAAGATGAGTATCATGGTCCTTGACCTGAGGAAGTTTATGATCTAGAACAGACAAGAAGAATTCCAGAATTTTAGAACTGCAAAGGATTTTCAAAGTTACTGCAAAGAAACTCAGAGCTGAGAGGGATTTCAGAAGCTACCTGGCCCAGCCCCATACCTGAAGAGGAATCATCAGACTACATCTATATTTTCCTGTGAGGAGGAATCCTAACTCTTGAAGAAGACCAACAGCTAGGTGGCATAGTGGATAGAGGAACTAGCCTACAGTTAGAAAGATTCATTTTTGTGAATTTAAATCTAGCCTTAGATACTTTCTTGGTTTGTGATCTTGAGCAAGTCACTTAACCTTGTTTGCCACAATTTCCTTGAAATGAGCTGGAGAGAGAAATGGTAAACCTTTTGAGTATTTTTGCCCCAAAGACCCAAATGGGAGGGGGGGAAGGCAAAGAGAGGGAGGCATAGAGGGATTATATGTAACAAAATGTCGGAAAATTATTTAAAATTTTATTGACATATTTAAAAAAAAGAAAACCCCAATGGAATCACAAAGAGCTGGATATAACTGAAAAATGACTGAACTCTGAAGAAGTTATTCCTTATATTGAACTGAAATATTTCTCTCTTCAAATTCTACTCACTATTTTCTCCTCTTATTCTTTGGATCACATGATGATATGGTAGAAAAAATGCTGCTTTAGAATCAGAGGACCTAGGCTAGGGCAAGTCACTTAACTTTTCTGAGTTTCACTTTCATCTCTAAAATGAAGGAATTACATTAGATTATGTCCCTCTACTGTCTTACAGTAGTTTAACTATATAATGCTATGATACTAAATCCTAAGCCTTCTATGTCACAACATTTCAAATAATTGAAAGCAGCTATTATTTCCTCTCGAATTCTTTTGTTCTCCAGGTTAAAGATCCTTGGGCAGCTGGGTGGTACAATGGATAGAGTCAGACCTGAAGTCAGGAATACTCATCTTCTTGAGTTCAAATTTGACATCAGACTTCATTCGGAAGAGGACTAATGATATCATGTGCAGAGTTGTTGGCCTCACTCTCTCTTCCAGAGTTATTGAAGTCCAGTGGCAGAAAAAAAAGTCAGGATGATTGGTAATGGCCCTAGATGATGTGGATGGCCTTGGCTTCTTTCATGACTGACCAAGCTGAGAAACTTACTAGCTGTGTGACTTTGGACAAGTCACTTAACTCTGCTTGCCTCCATTCCTCATCTGTAAAAATGAAATTTAGAAGGAAATGGCAAACCCCTTTTAGGAACTTTGCTGAGTAAACACCAATTGGGGTTATTAAGAGTCAGACATGACTGAAATGACTGAACCAACACAACAAAAAAGATTCCCTGTTTCTTCAATCGTGGACTTCTGGTATGACCATTAGTCCTTTCAATCTCCTAGTTATCCTCCTCTAAATATACTACACTCTGTCAGTCTTCTTCATTAAATCCAGTGCCCAGAACTGAACATGAGACTCCACATGAGTTCAGACCAGGGCAAAAATCTGGCTTTTTAATAATATAACCTAAGATTGCATAAAGTTTTTTTAACTGACCTCACAATATTGACTTTTGTTCAGCTTGTAGTCCACTAAAACTCCTAGATCTTTTTTCATATTCACTTTTATCTATCCACACCATCACCATCCTGTACTTGGACAGTTTATTTTTCTTAACCTAAGTGTAGTACTCTATAAAACTACTACTCTTAAATTTCTGCTTATTTTATTTGGCCTACTCTACTAGCCTGCTGAGATCTTTGTGGATCCTGATTCTCATCCAATATTTTAGCTGTGCTTCTCAGCTTTATATCATCTGCAAATTTGATAAATAGTTCATCATGTTTTAACCTAGTTTTTGACAAAAAAAATTCAATAGCATTTCATTAGAGACTTGCCTCCAAATTGATATCAATTCATGACTCACTACTCTCTGGATTTATCCATTTAATCAGTTCTGAGTACATTCAGCTAATTTTGAATATTTCTGATGCAACTCTTATATGATCTTAACATTCCATTGAAAGCTCTTTCAGTTGACTACCTTTGCTTTGAAACTCTTTTAAAGATTTAATTAGGTTGACCATTTTCTAGTACATTCGCTGTGATCTTTTTAGATAACTTCCATTTTTCTTCTCATCAGGATTGCTTATATTTATTTCATTCTTGATTTTCCCTTCACTTTCATACTAACTTGTCATATATATTTTAGACCTGTGATGGGCAAACTATTCCCCGCGGGCCAGATCCAGGCCATAGTTTGCCCATCACTGCCTTAAGCAATTTCCTAATTACTACATTGGGATGTGGGGGCATAGTGATTAGGGAATTGCTTAAGGCAGTGATGGGCAAACTACGGCCTGGATCTAGCTCGGGGAATAGTTTGCCCATCACCATTTTAGACCATAACAGCATACCTATTTGTTCTATAATATCTTTGAAATCTTCTCTCCCAAAATTTAAGATGCACATTATAAAATTTCTAGTTTCTTCTCCTTTACCATAAACTTTAATATTAGTTATTTCCTGCCAGAAGGCCCATACTTTATACTTCAACATGTGTAAAAAGGAATTCTTTATTCCTTTTTTAATTTAATGGGGGACCTGTAGGTCCTCTTACCATAGAGATGTGTAGGGATTAACCAGCCCACAGTGACAGGAAGTAGAAACCATAGAGACAGGAAGGAAGAACCATAGAGACAGGAAGTGAAGTAGAAAGAAGGGCTAAAAGGGGGCCAGTGTGGGTTAGTCTGTCTGGCAGTTGCGGGGAAGTTGGCTGCTGGGAGTGTGTTGAGTTGGTGGATAGTGTTTAGTTGCTGGAATATAAAGGCGGGCCTGAGCTTACTGAGTGGGATTTTTGGCTTTAGCCTTTAGAGGGCTTTTTGATCTTTTCTGTGTTGGGAGGTAGCTGGTCTTCGTTGACAGAATTGAGGTTGGATTAAACACTGATTGGGTTGGTTTTGATCGGGCTGGATTGGGTTGGAACTTTGTGGGGTGGTTGTTATTAGCGGTAGTTATAGGCAGTTATAGGTAGATATAGGCAGTTTTAGGTAATCATTATAGGTAGTTAGAGACATTAGGAAATTTTCTTTATCTGCCTCTTTCCTATATTTCTCTCCGTTACTAAATTCATTTTACTATATTCTTTTAATATCTCTATTTTAATTAAACTAAATTATTGTTAAAAGCTGCTAGAAGTTTTCTTTTCTCTGGCTTAAAGGGATAATAATAATTTATAACTCTACTATGTTCTTATTAAATTTAAATTGTTAAAAGCTGCTCTCTTATTTTGTCAAAACTCCTAATTTAACCCTTATACAAGGATAAAATGAAATGATATTTGTAAAGTGCTTTCTGAACGTTCATTATCATCATCATCATCATCATCATCATCATCATCATCATCATCATCATCGTCATCATCATTATCTTTATACCTTCATCAGGCCAGAATAACACTTTGCTTTTTTACTTCTTCTACTATGCGAAGAATGAAATGATCATTTAGGGAAGTCAAGAATTGATCAGGTGCTTTAGTTTTGCTACAGAGAGCTCTAACGCATGAATAGCTTTTTGAAGTCCCACTTCAGTTTTTCAGTATTTCTGCCAATTCTTCAGTATTTTAGTATTTTCTGACACAACTCACCTACAATTCATCTTATGTGACTTGACCATTTCTTCCCATAGTTCCTCAGTATTACATCCAAGCAACATGCTTGAGGATTTACATGGCTACCACTAGTACAATGTTCAAGTTAAAGAAATATATTAACTGTTGTTCTTGCTGTATGATTGACCCAGTTCATTTTTGAACTGTACATTTCCTGAATGATATCCTTTCCTCTTGACTTTTGGGTCACTTGAACTCTTAAACTCTTTACTATACTAATATTTCTTTTATTCATTGTCATCTTTAAGACAACAAGATTTTCTGAAGGTGCCAAAGGGCCTTGGGACTTTACAAAATCCATTCCAAGAAGTCTATGTATGTTGAGGTGGGTTCTCTCTGGCCATCTTAGCTCTCTTTTCTAGAGGGAGGCAGGTTTCTATAAGTGTCTGAAAATGGAGAGTTTGAGATGAAGAAATTTAAGATGGAGGAGAATTTATTAACAATAGAGTGGGAGACACAGAAGGTAGTAGGATGTCAGTTCTAGAGGACATAGTAAAAAGGTAGAGGAAGATGTCAACGTTAGGGCTATGATGGATTTTAATTCCCCAAATGCCCTAAGAGCAAATAATTAAAGTAGTGAGAAACCTTTGACAAGTTCTCATTAGCCTCATATAGGTGAGGTTGTTAGAGCTGAGACATTGGGGAGAAGTAGCAGGAAAAACACGAATTTTACCCCAGTACATTATGACTGAATTTCAGTTAAAGGGGGAATAAGAGCTGAGAATACATCCACCATATGATGGTAGAAGAATCAGTTGATCATAGAAAACCAGGATAATTGAGCGCAATATAGGTGTGTTGGCATAGCAGGATGGTGCATATATATATATATATATATGTATATATATATATGTATATATGTATAGCAGGGCAGTGTTGTCAATTCCTATGATTTGTCACTCTAAACATTGTGAAGCTGGGATTATAGTTGGTAGGCATGGGCAAAAAAGAATTTCTATATGGCCATCTGAGTTAGAAAATAATTGATATTTGTGTCTTTTAGAATAGACTGAATTTATACCTGGTGCCAACCCCTTAAAACAAGATGGCAAAGGTGAAGCAGAGAAAAAGGACATCCTAGAAATGGAATGAATGCTTGGCTCTTGGGTCCATACTTTGCTGGAAGTGATTCTCTCTCTGTTCTTGGTTATTTTTCATCTTAGTTTTCTTAGCCACCCCTTTCATGCAATAGATGAAAAGAATGTCTTGATAAGAAAAGAGGACTTAGGAATGCAACTCAGAACCATTTAAGCAAGCAAATAGCAGGATTTTCAGGAGGGTTAACATCAAGAAACAAACAGAAGACTTTGCTCAAGAGAAGAGTGGTGAGGAAGTAAGTGGGGATATCACGCACAGTAATTCATTGACTTCTTGGGGAAACTATAGCTCCATATAAATATGAAAAGCAACAAAGCTATTATTAGTCATATATCATTAATAGTAACCTTTTCAAAGCAGAAATACCAGCATTCCCCCCAATTATAATGGAATGTTCTAGGTTCTGTTTAATCTGATGGCTGAACCTTGATATGAGGACATCTAGGCACATGTATATATCACATATATATAATGGTATGTAAATTGGTCGGGAAAGGAAACATACATATTATATTTGGAGAGAGAGACCAATAGAGGGAAAGAGAAGAGAGGGAAGGAAGAAGGGAGCAATGAAGAGAGAAGGAGAGGAGAGAGGAGAGAGGAAAGGTGAGAGAGAGAGAGAGAGAGAGAGAGAGAGAGAGAGAGAGAGAGAGAGAGAGAGAGCGCATAGGTGAAACTCACTAACTCACTTCTTTCTCTAGAATAACAAAAAATCCTTAGCCTGGTACTTAAGCTCCATTACAATATAATTTCAACCTAGATTTACAACTAGATTTCACATATTATTCTTCATGTACTCTATGTTTCAACCAAATATATTCCTAGATCTGGGTCCCCGAACATAGTGTGGCATTTTCCATACTCCTATAATTCCTTTCTAATCTCTCTTTAGATACTTTATCTTGTTTCAACTCTTAGTTCAGGTTACACCTCTATCATGAAGCCTTCCCTGATCCATTCTAGCTATTTGAACTCTTTTTTTCAATTTACTTTATGTAATAGCTTCCTGTTTAAGTTATCTTCCACAATCCCCCCAAATGTCAACTCATTGACTATGTTTTTATTTTTGTAAAACCAGGGTCTTATCCACAGTAAGTACATGATAAATGTTTGTTATATTGGAATAGATAGTACATCAGAAGGTAGGAGCATAACTCCTTCTCCTAACATGGCCAACAGGCAAAATAGAGATCCATAAAATCTAAAAGCCATAGAGCTTAACTTTGGGGAGTGTCAAAATTAAGTGGGGGCAGGACAATTAGGGATCGATCATTTGTGAGTATTTAAGAAAATAAGCAGGAGCCAGTATAAGTGAACATGATTCATAAAAAATAGTTCATGTCAGATTAAAACACTTCATTTTTCAAACAAATAACTAAAATATCTTTAGCCTGGACTGGAGAATAATTCAGGAAGAATGAGGCGTCTGTCCTTAATGCCAGAAAGGAAGAAGGTGGATGGGAATTTGGGTCTGTGTGATCTTCTTGGTAGAGAGGCAGAAGAGAAGGAAGGGAAAATGGAAGATCAATATGTTCTTATATCCATCCTACTACTTTCAACTATGGCTCCTCTTTCTAAGATCTCTCTGACTTCTTCCTCTATTCACTGTAAGTGTTAAAATCCAAATTGCCTTTAGCATTCCCGTGGTCCATAGCATATCTGATGGTCACTGGAAATGTTTTTTGTTTTTTTTTTAGGAATGTTGTTTTTTGAACCATGGAGTTCAAACCCTTTTAATAACAGAAAGCTGCTTCTTCAATCCAGTCAAAGAATCACAGAATTAAAGAGTAAGAAGGGACTATAGAAACAACCTAGTTCAATGTATTCTTTTTTTTTTTTAAATTTTTTAAACCCTTAACTTCTGTGTATTGGCCTACAGGTGGAAGAGTGGTAAGGGTGGGCAATGGAGGTTAAGTGACTTGCCCAGGGTCACACAGCTGGGAAGTGTCTGAGGCCAGATTTGAACTAGGACCTCCCGTCTCTAGGTCTGACTCTCAATCCACTGAGCTGCCCCCTAGTTCAATGTATTCTTAACCAGGCAACTCCTCTAATATTTCCCAACATGGAATAAGTCATCTTTTGCATAGAGACCTCTAGGGAAAAAGAGCTCACTACTTGCTAAAATAGTCCATTTCACTTTTTACTAGAAAATTTTATATCAAGTATATATCTTATTCTCTGTAACTTTCATTCATTTCTCATACTTCTGATCTCTGGGGCCAAGAAACACTCCTCCACATAACAGCCCTTCAAATATTTGAATACTGCTGTCATATTCTCTTTAATGAGACTCTTCTTCAGCCTCAATATTACCAGTTCTTTCAACTGATTCCTGTACAACAAATCCTTCAGTCTTCTCATAATTGTGTTCATCTTTTTATTCCATAATAGCTTACCTAGGTATCTTCTAAAATATAGTAGTTAAAATTAACCATCAAATGACATATTAAAAACTACTATATTGTTATTTTCAATACTATGACTCTCTTAAAGAAGCATTAGTTTTTTTTTTTTGACTGCCACATCAGAGTTTTAAACATATTGTACTGGTAGTCCACTAAAAAGTAAACAGCTAGATGGGCAGTGGATAGTCCACTGGGCTTGGAATCAGGAAGACTCATCTTCATCAGTTCAAATCTAGCCTCAGACAGTTACTAGCAGTATGATCCTAGGCAAGTCACTCAATCCCATTTGTCTCAATTTCCTCAACTGTAAAGTGAGATGAAGAAGGAAATTACAAATGACTCCAGTATCTTTGCTAAGAAAACCCCAAATGGGGTCAACAAGAGTCAGACTGAAAATGACTGAACAGTTAGCCCATTAAAACTCACAGATCCTTCCACAGAAATGTCTGCCTAGCCCCATTTGTACTTTGATTAAAAAACCCTCAAGTGTATAATTTTGCATTTATTAATATTGAAATTCATCTTATTCTATTTGGACTATCATTCTCTCTTGTCAAGATTTTTTTAGATCATGTCATTCAGAGTGTTGGCCAAGATTAATGACAGTTTAATGAAGATATGCCTCATCTAAATCATTGATAAAATTGCTGAACAGAGCCAAGGAAACATCCCTGGGCTACTCCAGTGGAGACTTCAGGAACAGTTAACATCAAACTATTAATGACTAAGGTTTAAGGCCAAACATTCAAATAGTTCCAACTGGTTCACCTATCTTTATATTACTTAGATCAGTGATGTCAAACCTTTTAGAGACCAAGTGCCCAAACTACAACCCTTAGGTTGCATATGAGCCCTCCCACCTTACCCCAGACAGGGGAGGGAGGAAGCACTCCCAATGGACTGCTGGGCAGAGGGGCAGGTGATGGGAGAAATGTCCTCAGGCACCTGAAGAGGGGGAAGAGATTCCCCCTTCCCACCTCCTGCATTCTCCAGCATGCATACCATAAGTTCGCCAACACAGACTTAGATCGTATCTTTCCATTTTCACCAAAAGGATAACATGAGAAGTGCTATCAAATACTGTGTTGAAGTCTTATTGTGTCTATGTCATTTAAATGAGCTGCCTATCTAGTTTTGTTTTTGAAAAATGAAATTAATTTAGTCTGGCATGCCCTTTAAATTATGATATCCTCCTTCCCTCTCCACTCCTGAATTTTAATACTAGAAGAAATCAAACTTATAGTTATAAGTCAAGACTTATAGTTTTTACATTTTGCATTTACATTTTTTTTGCATCTTTTGCAATTACATCTTTCCTTTCTTAAAATCCAGGAGAATGAATTATGTTTCTTCATTTTCCTTTGTGACTAAACTTCTTGAGAAGGATATCTCCAGCTGTGATTATGAGCTCCTTCAGGTCAAAGATTGTGTTTTGGCTTTCGTTGAATCCCCAGTGCTTACCATAGTGCCTAGAATATAGTAGGCATTTAATAAATATATTTTGGCTGAATGACTAATTGAATTGGTACCTTCACTACCTATCTCTGTAGCATGCCTTCTGTCTTCATCATTCAACTGAAGTTGTTTTCTCTAAACTTAACAATAATCTATTTTTTTAGAACCTTGTTAAGTATCAGTTCCAAGGTAGAGAAATAAGGGATAGGCAATTGGGGTTAAGTGACTTGCCCAGGGTCATACAAATAGGAAGTATCTGAAGCCAGATTTGGACCTCCTGTCTCTATCCACTGAACTATTTATCTGCCCCTGGTATTAATCTTAACTCATTCTCTCACCATCTTCTATCCAGTCTTTTGCCAAGGCCTGTCAATCTCACCTTTGCAAAATCTCTCCAGCATGCCCTCTTTTTAACTCTCACATTACTATAACACTGATAGCGGGATTTCATCACTTTGTTACTGGAACACTGCAAAAGTGTTCTGATTGGTCTCTCTCTGCTTTAAATCTCTTCCTGTTCCAATTCATTCTTCAATCAGGTCAAAGTGATCTTTTTAAAGTATAGGTTTGATCATGTATAAAATCATATATTAAAATTATATGTGGTCAGGATAAAAGATAAAATCCTCTTGTTTTTAAACCCCTTATAATATGGCCCCATTCCTTTTTTTTTTTTTCCGGCTTCAATCACTTTGTCTTTCCCTCTGGATTGAACAATTCAGTGACATTTGTCTTTTTGCTGTTCCATGAACAAAATGCTCCTTCCCCTTACTTCTTTTGTTTTCATGGCTCTTTCCTATAGCTAGGATGCTCTCCCTTCTATTTTCTGCTTCTTGGCTCCACTGGTTTCTTGTAAGTCACATTTAAAATTCTTTCTTCTTTAAGAAGCCTTTCTTGCTCTTCTTCTCCCCTCTCTCCTTAGTGCTAGTGCCTTCCTATTAAGATTATAGCTAATTATCTTGCATCTATCTTTCTAGTTGTTTACATGTTCTTTCTCCTATTGTGAGATTTTATCTATTATCCTGACCACATATAATTTTAATATATGATTTTATACATGATCAAACCTATACTTTATTAAGAAAACCCCAAATGGGGTCACGAAAAATCAGAAATGATTGAAATGACCGAAAAGCAATCTTTTAAGCACTTCAAGCTTAAAACTGGACTATGATTTTTGAGATACCTTTTGCATGAGGATGTAGCACCTCTAGTCCCTCTCTCCCTCAGTGCTCTCTTGGATAATCACTTCCACTCTGATTTCACTTTCCATTTAAGCTACAATAGCGTAAAACTCCTGTAAGACATTAGGGATGCTCTGCACGTATAAATATCCCTTAATGCCATGTAAACACGGACACACAAGCAAAGACTATTATGGGTTTGTTTCTATATTCCCTGTGCTTAGCATACACTTAACCAATGCCCATTAAGTAAGTGAACAGGGCTTGGAAACTAGGTTGGAGCCATCTTTTTTAGTCTGAATGCTTAGCTTAGGAATTTGGATCTTACTAAGCAATGAGAAGTCACTGAAGTTTTTTGAACAGACAAATGACACATTCGAGGCTGAGCAAGGGGAAGGTAATTCGGGCAATGGTGTGTAGGATGAGTTCTATACTGGAAAGGCTGTGTGGGGAGACTGTCTAGGAAGCTATTGCAATAGTATTGGCAAAAGGGAGAAAGTTTTCTTGTTTTAGGGTTGTGGTATCAAGCATGGAAAAGGGGATGGATATGGGAATTACCTATGAGGGAGAGCTGATAGAACTTATCTGATGTTTGGATGGGGGACTGGGAGAAAGATATCTATAGAGAAGGGCTCAACATGCATTTGAGGCCAGTCTTTATTTAGTAACTATTCAATGTTAGTCCCAAAGTAGGGGCTATTTTGAGACTATTTAGTCTAGTTCTCTCATTTTGCACCTGAAGAAACTAAGGCCCAGACATGGAATGTAATTTCTCCAAATCACGCCATTAGTGTCACAACTGGGATCAGTGCCTGGGTCTCCTGACTCTGGCCCAGTGTTGACTTCATTAGGTGTCTTCCAGTTTACTTGGAAAGAAGAGAATATAAGCCAAGTTAGAATAAATGAATATTCAATGTATTTTTCTTGAATGGACCCTATTAAGGATTTCTAAGCAGCCTAAATAGGATGAAGACTCTCAAATTCACAACATATGAATTTTTGTCATTATGGATGTGTGACAAAAGTTAACACTTTAAAACAGCATTTTAATAAATAAGTGTAAAACTTGGCCAATGCTTTTAAATGGCTACTGCCTTCATTCGTCCAACAAACTTTGGAAGTCATTCATGTTGCCTTATTCTCATTAAGTGAGATGAATTTAACACAAAGGCTCCCACAAATAGTTATAGGAGGTCAGCCTGAAACTCCCAAGCCTTTTCTAACTGTGTAATCCAGCCTCGATGAGACTTCCACCTGTGGAGACATATATATTTCACCACATCCAGCTTCATTTCTCCTGTCACTGAAATGCCAACCTTCGGCTTCCCCAAAGGAGGCCTTGCCTCCATCTGTGAGCTCTTAAACCATGTGTCTCTGTCATTTCCTTTAATTTGAGAAGAAAGTCCAGATTGCTATCTTGAATTCCTATGCTAATGTTAATGATAATCCTTTCTATTTTTAGAAATACCATTTGGTGAAAAGAAAAGAAATCAAAACACCTTCCTGGCTGTTGGAGTCAAGGGAACCTGGAATACATTTCCAAAAGAGACACTGAAGCCTCCTTATCTGGCTATTCTTGAGAAAAGGACAGAAAGCCAGCTTCCTGGGATAATTAAAGTGCAGGACTGCCCAGAGGCCCCATCTTTTCTGAACCTTTGATTTAGTGACTTCTTTGGAACTTGCAAGAAAAGCAGCAAAGGTCTTCAACCTGTTAGTCTCTGCTGCTGGCTTGGCTGCCAGAACCCAATAAAGGACAGCACTAGCTAAGGGCAGGAAAGTACCCAGAAAACATGTGCTGTTGTTTCTAGAGGACAGAAAGAAATATCATCACAAATGACTCAAGGAAGAGGATATCTTGTGAGCTGTTTATAAGAAAGCTGAATCTTTGTCCCTTCCAATCACTGCCTGGAGTTCTTTTCCACTGGAATAGGTTGCTAATTATCCATTAGATTCAGAAAATGCTATGTCTCACTCAGACCTGGAACTAGAGGAAGGCAAGATACCTACAGCCTAGGCCTTAATATACAAGGATGTACAAAGGACAGTTCAAATATCATTTGAAAAATAAGTGACCAGAATTTTAGTGCCAGAAAAATTCTACTCTTCATGATTCATAACTATTTTTTTAATAACAAAGAATTTTTATTACAAACATGGTCCAAAGGTTCCAATAGATGGTAATAATAATAATGAGAATAATGCTTGGCATTTATATAGCACTTGAGGGTTCTTCCAACTGCCCTACATGCATTATGTCAATTGATCCTCACAAAAGCCCTGTGAAAGAGCTGCTAATATTATTCTCATTTCCCAGATAAATAAACTGAGACTGAGAAAGGCTAAATAACTTGTTCATGTTAACTCAACTAGTAAGTGTCTGGAGCTGGATTCACATACAAATGTTTCTGACTCCAAGCCCAGTACTCTATCTATACATCATGCTGTCTGTCTGTCTGTCAGTTTCTGTCTGTCTATCTATCTCTGTCTCTGTCTCTTTGACTCTGTCTCTGTCTCTGTCTCTTTATTTGTGTGTGTATACTCTTCAAATGCTGATTTGGGCTCACAAATATTTTTAAATAAATACCTTTTTCTTGAAAGAAAGAAAAGAAGGAAGGAAGGAAAAAAGAAAGAAGGAAGAAAGAAAGAAGGAAGGAAAGAAGGAAGGAAGAGAAAAAGAGAGAGAAAGAAAGAGAGAAAAAGGAAGAAAGTGTAATAATGAAGGGGAGCCTGTAACCAATGTTTGATAGAGAGGAGATAGAGAGAGTCTGTATATAGTGAGTCTCTCTTCCAGCAATACTCTGGGGCCAAATATACACTGGGAGGCTTTAAGGGGGTGTCACCCCAAAACTGGGTAACCTGGATGGTCATGCCACGCCACAGGAGTTGGGGACAAGGCTTCCCTTTAAGATGAGGTATGTGGTACCCCAATCTGATCCTGAATAGGGACAGGGTTCACACAAGTCTCCCCCCCCCCCCCATCAGTTAACTTCACAGTGGGGGGGGGTCTGGCTTCAAGATGGAGGCAGCCAGACCAAGCTGTGGTTTCCCTCTCCCTTGTTGTCTCTCAGGCACTCTGGAACACTGTCTGATTGATGAATGGCTTTTATTATTCACAATTCAGGGATTGGGGAAAGTGGTGAAGGGCAGAGGGATTTTGGCATGCCCTCTTCGCTATTTCTATGTGGTCTATCACTTAGGTGGGAAACCCAGTGGTTCCCACTTCTAAGCTTCTCCTCTCACCTCTTTTCCTTCAGTTTCTATTTCTATTTTTCTGTTTTTCTCCTTTTCTATAATTGTAAGTTTTGACTGAGAGGGGGTCTCTCAGCAAGGTTGGGTAATGGGA
The DNA here is from genome assembly GCF_016433145.1 of Gracilinanus agilis. Lineage (NCBI taxonomy): Eukaryota > Metazoa > Chordata > Mammalia > Didelphimorphia > Didelphidae > Gracilinanus > Gracilinanus agilis. The sequence continues at coordinate 402,538,189 of NC_058133.1, read as the reverse complement.
GGAGAGTAAGAGATCACTCCCAAAATGGAGCCCCAAAATTTAGCTTACTCTTTTATTGAAGTCTCGATGGGTGAGATGCAATGGAATGGCTTTGATCAGGGAATCAGGGTTTCAATGTCCAAAGAAAGAGCCTCAGGAAGCCCTCAGGACTGAATCTGAGCTCAGACGGCCCCCTCCTCTCTCCTCCTAGTCCTCCACCCAAAGACCTCTCTTCCCCTTCTTCCTCTGAGAAACTTCCCATAATTCTCTCTGGTCCCAACTGTCAGTAACTGCCAGCAACTGTCTTTGGCTCCTTTTGTCCCATCCCCCTTGCACAAATCTCATCCTTATAGAAGGAAAAGAGAAAGAAAGAAAGAAAAAAGAAAGAAAGAAAAGGAGGGAGGGAGGAAGGAAGGAAGAAAGAAACAAAGAAAGGAAGGAAGGAAGGAAAGGAGGAAGGAAGGAAGGAAGAAGGGAGGAAAGAAGGAAGGAAAGAAGGAAGGAAAAGAAAGAAAGAAGCAAAGAAAGAAAGAAAGGGAAAGCAAGGAGGAAGGAAAGAAGAGAGAAAGGAACAAACAAAGAAAAACCAAGATGCCAACATTTGCCATGAAATAGCCATTTCTGAACATAGACATAATGGCAAAAGGAATGGTCAACTGTTCCTTCCCCTCTCTCTTCCTAATCACCTTTCATCCTCCCCCTTTTGATAATCAAGGCTGTTGCTTCACCAATTACCCATAACCATGGTTATCACCAGCAACAAAAACAAATATTTATTGAATATCTATTGTGTGTAAGATACTTTACTAAGATCTAGGGTACAAAGAGCTACATGATTCAATTCCTGCTCTCTTTATAATAAGTAGGAGAGAAAACAAAGATCAGTAACAACACATGGTTCAGGAGGCTAAATAGTAACTCAAGTTTCTCCCCCATCTGATCAGTTTTTAAGAGTTGTTAAATCTACCTCAAAAGCATCTCTGATCTCTTCATTGTCCTCACTCTCAGAGTCACTGAACTAATTCAAGTCATCAACACTTCTCATCTCAATGATTGTATTTATTTTATAACTGGGCTCTCTGACTCTAGTCTTCCTAAAAATCCTCTCTCCAGAAAGCTGCCAAAGTGATATTCTTAATTCACAGGTTCAACTGTATTTCTTCCCTGTTCTATAAACAGATGCAAAAAGCTTTCTTTATCTTTAAAAGCCCTTAATAATGTTCTCCAGGCTGTCTTTGCAGTCTGATTTCACATTATTCATGCACTCTGTGTCCTAGTCAAATGAGACTATTTGCTGTTCTTTGTACAGACAATTCATCTCTCCTGTCTCTGTGACTTCATTCAACAGATTGTCCCTTTCTACTAGAATACTCTCCCTCTTCCTGACACTTTTGTGGAATCTATAGATTAATTTAAGATTCAGTTTAAGGTAAAATTGGGACACTTATGAATTGTTGGTGGAGTTGTGAACTTATCAGACCATTCTGCAGGGCAATTTGGAACTACGCCCAAAGGGCTATAAAACAATGCATATTTTGGGGCAGCTCGGTAGCTCAGTGGAGTGAGAGTCAGGCCTAGAGACAGGAGGTCCTAGGTTCAAACCCGGCCTCAGCCACTTCCCAGCTTTGTGACCCTGGGCAAGTCACTTGACCCCCATTGCCCACCCTTACCACTCTTCCACCTATGAGACAATACACTGAAGTACAAGAGTTTAAAGAAGAAGAAGAAGAAGAAGAAGAAGAAAATTAAAGGATGTGATAAGATAAAATTAAAGGAACTTATTTAAAAAAAAACAATGCATATTTTGATCCTCTAACACTACTACTGGATCTATATCTCAAAAAGATAAAAAAGGGGGGCCTATTTGAACAAAAATATTTATAGCTTCTCTTTTTGTGGTGGTGGCAAAGAATTGGAAATTGAGGGGATCTATCCATAGGAGAATGGATGAACAAGTTATGGTATATAATGGTGATGCAATACTATTGTGCTATAAGAATTGATGAACAGAATGATTTCAGAAGAACTGGAAAGACGTACATGAATTGATGCAGAATGAATAAGTAGAACCAGGAGAACAGTGAACAGCACACAATAAGAGCAATATTGTGGAATGATCAGCTGTGAAAGAAATAGCTACACTCAGCAAAACAATGATCCAGTGCAATTCTGAGGGGCTATTGAAAAAGAATGCTATCCACCACCAGAGAAAGAACTGTTGAAGTCAAAATACAGATGAAAACATGTGATTTTTCACTCGTTTATTTGGGGTTTTGTTTTATATGATTATTCAGTTATAAAAATGAACAATATGGAAATATGTTTTGCATGAAAATACATGTATAACCCAAATCAAATTGCTTGCCAGCTCCAGGAGAGGGGAAGGAAGGGAGAAACAGGAACAATTTGGATCATATAAGTTCAGAAAACTTATGTGTAAATGTATTATTACATGTAAGTGGTAAAAAATAAATAAATAAAACAATAATAAAATCTATCCAAATAATTACATTAAAAAAAGATTCAGTTCAAGTACTGTCTCTTACCCAAGACTACCTAATATGCTCAGTTCTTAGTGTTTTCCTGCTTTCTCAACTTTAGTATTAGATTTGTATGTAATCATTCATTTGATCAATTGTCTGTCATCTATCAATCATCTTTATCATTTATGTCTTCTAGCTACCATTTATATTTTCACAATAATCCCAAACTTTAGATAGTACAGTTATTATTATTTTTATTTTATAGATGAGGAAACTAAGACTTAGAAGGAAAAATGGAATAGAACAAGTATTCATTTAAAGCCTACTATGTACCAGCCACTGTACTAAGCACTTTACAAGTATTACCTCCTTTAATCTTCACAACAACCTTGGGAACTGGGTGCTATTATTATTCCCATTTTTCAGTTGAAGAAATTGAATCAGACTGAGCATAAGAGTCTAGGGTTACACTGAAAATGAGTGTCTGAGGCTGAATTTGAACTCAGGTCTTCATGACTCTAGGCCCAGGTCTATCCACTGTGTCACCTGAGTTAACTTATCCATGCTTGTAAAACTGGAAAGCATCAGAACTAAGATTTGAACTCAAGGCTTCTGACTTGAATTCACTGCATTTTTCACTTCACTCTTCTACTATGTAAATTAAGTATTGTAGGAAGGGAGCCATTGACTGCTATTCTTTTAGTTGCATGGACAGACCTTAGCTCTGGGATGATCAAACTGGATAAAGGAAATTATGGTCAGGCAGAGATTTATGAGGCTTGTGGAAACCAGGCAAGACTTCCCTAGAGTCTCAGTACCATTGTTACTGCTCCACAGACTACATTCTTTCCACCACACCCCTCCCCCCTCCCCAGCCCTTCCCCATGACTCATTCTTCATCACTGGTTGATGTTTTCTTCCTCCCTTCAGCCTACTTTCCTTTCTTCAGAGAAGAGCACACATTCGATAGTTAGTTATATCCCAGAGAAGGAGAGGACATATCACTGACCTGGAATGGTATCAGAAAGGAGCTTAGGGGATAAAAAAGTTAGGAATAGTGATGCTGCCCATCTTATCAGAGATCCTCATAGACTCAAAGAAGAGATGGTATATATTCCAGGAAGACTTATGCTACTTTCTCATTTTAGGTTCCTCATATTTCCTTCATCTTTCCTTTATATGTCACAGAAAGTTGGAAGAGTTCAACTCTGTTTCTAACACAAGCTTTAAATCTGACATTACCAAATACTATCCAAGAAGCATCTTTTTCAACATTAGAAGAGGGTACAAATTGAATAAGATCTCAGGATTAAGGTCAAGGATCTATGGTGATTTTAGGTAGCTAAAATTTACATAGTTTTAAGGCTTGTACAGCACTTTGCAAAGTATCATCTCATTTATTCTCACAATAATACTATAAAGTAGGTACTATTACTATCACCATTTTACAGCTGAGGAAACTGAGGCTCAGAAAGGGCATGAACACACAACTAGTAAAATGTGTGAGGTAGATTTCCAACTCAAGTCTTGTTCATTTCATGTACAGTGTTCTCTCTGCTATACTAAACTTCCTCCTTAAAATGTCTATCTTTAAATAGGAATAGGTAGGTATATCTGTAATATTTTTAGGACTTATAAATTAATGTATAAAGTCCTTGGATATTTTTTCTCTCTCATAATTTGTAAAAACTAATATAAAAATATTAGCAAATGGTTAACTGAAAAAGTCATAAAACACTTTTCTCCATTTGATTTTTTATGTACTATATACTCTTATCTGGTCTTACAAAAAACACTGATCCCACAAAAGTAAATTTTCCAGGTGCCAATACCTGGAAGCGCTGGCATCATACCCATGTACTCTTGTATTGTACTTGGCCTTCTTCCCAGAAGCAAAATTTTGTTTGCACAATATAATGTTGTATGAGGGCATTTTTCTTCTTTTCTCTCAATATGCAGATGTCCATCTACTATACCTAAAAAGAAGGAAGGTCTGTCATGTAACTTGGCACCAAGAAGTGCTGAAAAATACTTTTCTTTGTTATTTGCCATCACCAATGTCATTGATGGCCCTCTTTTGTAGGATAGAAAGACTCTGAAATGAATAAATAATGATAAATGACATTAATAAAGCATTTGAAAATTTTCAGAGTATTTTCCATGTCTGTAACTCATTTTAGCCATGCCATGTCCTTGTGATATAAGTACTAGAGTTGTTATTACTTCCAGTTTACAGATGAGAAGACTGAAGTTCAGAGACACTAAGTTACTTGCCCCTAGTTGCACGATCAGTAAATGTTTAAAGTAGTATTTGAAACAAGTTCTGCATTGTACACAGTAACTGAAACATTGGGATGATCAAATGTGATTGACTTTGCTACTATAGCAATGCAATGATCCAGGACAATCCCAGGGGATTTATGAGAAAGAATGCTATCCACATCCTGAGAAAGAACTGTGGGAGTAGTAATAAAGGAGAAAAATGTATGACTGATCACTTGTTTATATGGGTATAGGATTTGGGCTTTTGGTTTTAAAAGATTGCTCTATTACAAAAATGAACAATATGGAAATAGGTACTGAGTGATAATACAAGTGTAACCCAGTGGATTTGCTTGTCAGCTCCAAAAGGCAGGAAGGAAGAAGGGAGGAAGACAACATGAATCATATAACTATTAAAAAGATATTATTTTAAAAATAAAACAAAAATTATATTAAAAAATAAAAGAAGGGGCAGCTGGGTAGCTCAGTGTATTGAGAGTCAGGCCTAGAGATGGGAGGTCCTAGGTTCAAATCCAGCCTCAGACACTTCCCAGCTGTGTGACCCTGGGCAAGTCACTTGACCCCCATTGCCCACCCTTGCCACTCTTCCACCTAGGAGCCAATATACAGAAGTTAAAGGTTTAAAAAAAATAAAAGTAACTAATTCTGTCTAATTTCAAATACAGCTCCTATCATATACTGCCATTTATGAATGAAGGAAGGAACTGAGTAATAACCTATATATTTTTTAATGTCAAGCCAGTTCAGTCTTTCACTCATAGAACTGTCTGTGACAAGATTGCAATTGATCTATCTTCACTAAGTTTAGGTAGAAACCAACCACTTAATTCGTGAGTCTTTGAAAGTCAATTGTAAGAGTTCAAGATCTTTGATGTGCTTTTGACTGTACGCTGTGCTATCACAAATGACACACGGCAGGATTTAAGTCAGTTTTCCAAGGTTATGTTTTACTTTCTTCACCTCTCAGAGCCCCAACAATAAGATCCTTTTTGACAATGGTGAACATGAGCATATCAGAATTTCCAGACTGGGGCATGGTGTTCTAGATCTCACTGAGACACTAAGGGACGTATTTTGAAGAGATTCAATTTCCAACTTGACAACCAAGACTCAAAGTATAGGGATGGCCCCAAAACATTTTCATTTAAATGACAGATGTTGCAATAATTGTATCGTCTTCAACATTACTATACAAAATCTTCATTAGTGAAATTGAATCCTTCAAAGACATCAGTCATATTAAAAAATTAATTGATATAACTTCATAATCCCCAAACTATGACATGCACTTAGGCAAAAGACCCAGGGAGTCTGAGATCCATCAATATTTGATTCAGGTTAGTTAGAAAAGACACTTCCTAGAAAAAGAAAGAAAAATAAAAAGACAGAAAAATTCTAGAATGACTGATGCATGAGCCCCTAAAATCAAAGGAATTCTACCAAATTTTTATTTATCCTTATTCAAAGGTGTTTTGGGCTTTTTTTTTATTCCTAAACCAGTTTGTTTGTAAAAAGCTCCAACTCCGTTTGCCCACTTTGGCAAAGAGTTGGATTTACTCTTACCCTTCTTAGGCTATTCGGATCAGTCTATAATTCTCTGCAGTTGATCTTCTGAGTTGTAGCTACTTCATGGCTTCGTTTCCTAGAATCAGAACAAGGATGGATCCTAAAGGTGGTGGTGAGGTCGAAGCATACGGATGTTTATATTGTTTTATGTTAAGAATAACCTTTGGTTTTAGGCTATTAATAATTCCTACAATTAGATTAGAGGTAGATGTGTCTATATTTCTGTACCAAAAGATATAGAATTTAATTAATGCTATATTTACTTTGGGTAGATATTTTAGTTTTAATAGAAGAAGAGGACTGGACTGAATTGGTTTTGGGAAGTTATGAAACACCTTTTTAAAAAAACCCTTACCTTCTGTTTTAGAATCAATACTTTATATTGGTTTCAAGGCAGAAGAGTGGTATGGGTGAGGCAATTGGGGTTAAGTGACTTGCCCAGGGTCATACAGCTACAAAATTTCTGAGTCCAGATTTGAACACAGGATCTTCAGTCACTGGGCCTGGCACTCAGACCACTGAGGACCTAGCTGCCCCCTATGAAGCACTTTTAATGATTACAATTGGTTATTTCAGCAAAAATTCACCTAATTATACAGCATTTACTTGTTTGGATAAAGAGCTAAAGAAAACTTATATTCAAGAACTATCTGTGAAAAAAATAGCTAAGTGTTCATGGACAACTTGCTAAACCTCTCAGGGACCCAGAAAATACCTTAAGATTACAAATTCAGATGAGCAAGACTATGAATTATAGACAAATGAAGATGGCTAGGATGATGAAGGTCTTTCAACACTGGGAGTTGGAAAAATTCAACACTAATGAATTCATAGGTAGGAACACATACAGAAAAAAATTCTCCTGATTATACTAAATGGTTGCCATGAAAAGAACATCACATTCTCTGAAAAAATTCAATTGTAGATGATCCAGATATAAGGGCAGGATTGATTAAGTTATTTATTCCATTCTACATGTCAAGATGCTGATGCCCTGGTAGTTTAATCCAGGAGTACCCTAATCTATTGAAACAATCAATCATAGGCCTTATACTAAGTGAAGGATAAGTTCTTTCTCACTTTAGATGATTTTCGAAAGTTATTGGGTGATCTAGAGTGATATTGCTTAGGAAATGTGTTTGGATCGAGTGGGAAAGCTTAGCAACCCTCTGTGGGTAATCTATTCAGTTTGGAATTGGGTATTTGAATGGGTAGCAAGTCAGGAAAAAGTGTTCCAGCCAAATTCCTTGAAAGGAATTTCTTGGGGATGAGGATAGAGGAGAAGGGGTTTAGTTTCTGACTTGGTCTCAATCCTTTCCCTTCTACTCCTTGACTAGAAGACAGCCTTGTTAACTTTGGAGAAACAGAAGACACTGACTTTTTCAGAACAAGTTGATAAAAGTCTTGGTTTCACAATTTGAGTACCTGAGGAAAAAAGGAAAGGAAGGAAGGAGGGAGAGAGAAAGGAAGGAAAGAAGGAAGAAAGTAACCCTTTATTAAGTTTCTACTATGTGCCAGGTAGTTTCTATTAAGTGCTTTATGATTTTTAACTCATTTGATCCTCACAAGAACTCTGGTAAGTAGATGCCCTTATCCCCATTTTACATTTGAGGAAACTGAGGCAACAGGGGTTAAGTGACTTGCCCAGAGTCACACAACTAATAAGTGCATGAAGCCAAAATTGAGTTTATGTCTTCTTGACTCCAGGTCCGGAGCTCTAGGCATTATGGTGCCACCGAGATGTTTGTAGATTCAAGGCTCTTTAAGAGCTCAGAAGAGCTAATGCTTAAGGAACATCCTGATGCCTGCTGGGAAAATACTTTCCAAGAGATGTGAGTAGCTCTTTTATAACACGAGTTTAAGTCATAAAATGACATATGCAACTGTTTGATCCTTGGTAAATTGCTTAACTACTCAGTATTTTGGGCCAGGGGTTCTCAAATTTTTTGGTATCAAGATCTCTTTATATCTTTAAAAATTATGGATCCCTCCCCCCCACTCCCCAAAGAGCTTTTGTTTATGTGGGTTATATTAATATATCATATAAGACATTTTATTATCTTAATATTGTTTTCAAGTTAGTTTTCACTTTATAAATGCTACAAATAGTCTTGTTGAACCTCAGTGATCCTACAAAAACTTTGAGAATTCTGCTAAGATAATATTTTTCTGAGAATACATAAAACTGTTTTTGTAGAGTTTCTTACATAGGAGTTCCCTATACCAGTGATGGGTAAACTATGGTCTGTGGGCTAGATATGTGTGTGTGGGGCCCTGAAATGTTTTATCCGGCCTCATGACATTATTCTTAAGCTGAAGAATACAATGAGTAGGATACAATACAATGAAACTTTGAAATAGTTGCCTTAGAAACAGACTGACAGATGAGCATTTCCTTTTCTTTGGCCCCCTCTTTAAAAAGTTTGCCCATCACTGCCTATACCATTGAATTCATAGGTCCAGTCTCTATTCCTCTTCTTAGATTATTTCTATTCTTATTCTATGCCATCTATTGTGTCAAGGAGTTCCCTCACTATCAATCATTCCAAATATTCAGATTTATTCTTGCTTTCCTGATGGGCATGCCACTAGACCAATGTTTTTGTGCAAGAGTAGGATAATATTTTCTGATTTCTTTCCATTACCTATTTTGATAATCAACATTCTTTTGGCTTTTTCTAACTGCAGAAGTACATTTTGCCATTATCTTTAATGTTTAGTCTACAATGTCTTCTAAATTCCTTTTTTTGGTGTGTATTGATATTGATCTTTTAGAGTAATTTCCTTCTCTATTCTTTGGACAATTTTCTTCCTAAGTGTATTGCCCTTCTACTGGCTCCCTTGAAACCCACCTTCAACTTTTCTGTCCACTTGCATGGTTTTGTAAAATCTTTTGATTTTAATTCTCTTTTACTACCCTGAGGAGTTTAATAACATTGGAAAAATCTATAGATTTCATACTGTACTCACTCCAGATTTTGTATATTTCAGTATTTCAGAGAGCTATAATTTCATCAGTGTGGATATTCCCTCCAATCACTCAATCAGTCAACAAGTATTTATTAAATGCCTACTACTATCAGATACTTTTCTAGGTATTGGGAAATTCAAAGTTAAAATAGTTTCTGCCTTCATGAAACTTACATTTTATCCTCTACTGACTCAGGTTGTTCATCAACACAAATCACACTTCTCTCTGCCATGAGCTGCTGAGGCCAAACAATAAAAATCATCTAGTGGCCAAATTGGTAATGAGTTTTTTGAATCTGTAGGGGTAGATCCATAGACCACAGATATTTTGTTCCATCACTAGTTTTGAATTTGAAATCTTTATACTTGTGAAGGATGGCCATATACTTTCCTCTGATCACATAGCTTTTGAGTATTAAAGGCCAGTTCCATGGCAGGAAAAGGTAGTAGTTTAGGTCATACTTTCAAAGGTATCAAGACTAATTTGAATACTGATTTTGAAGGTAACTCACTTTATTTTATTTCTTCATCTAGAGAAATGGCTTTTTGTCCCTATTCTTTTTTCCCCTAAGTTAAATCCCTATCGTCGACCAATGAGGCTCTTTTCTATTCTGGTGATCTGAAAAAAAATTGCCTTTAAAACATAACCTTGATGAAGGTTTTGGGAACTTCTAAACCTATTACATCTTGTTCTCCTTTGCTAATACTCATATTTGCTTTATTGAAGAATTCTAATGGGTCTTATTAGTCATATAAGATACATTTCTTGCAATGCATTTCATTTATTTAAACATAAAGTAAATCTCTCTTTTGTTAAAGATTCTACCAGCTACCCCAGGATAAAAGAATGTATGTATATACAATAAATATATTACTAAGTAAATTTATAAGCAATTGTCTACACTTTCATTTTCTACACCAAAGTCATTCAAAATTGTTCTGTTTGATAATCACCTATATAAGAATAAATGAGAGCCTCTTGCCAAAACTGTAATAATAAACAGAGCCAGTAATTAATGTTAGGGATGGAAGGGAGATAGAGAGAGTCTATGAGATGAGACTCTCTTCTAGCTCTCCCATCGTGCCAAATATGCACTGCCGAGACTTCGAGGGGGTGTCACCCCAAAACTGGGTGATCTGGATGGTCTTGCCACCCCACAGGAGTCGGGGACAAGGCTTCCCTAAAAGATGAGGTATTGGGTACTGTCTGATTCTGAATGAGGGCGGGGTTCACACAAGTCTCCTCCAAGGTCAGTCACAGTGGGTGGTCTGGCTCCAAGATGGAGGCAGCTAGACCAATCTGTGGTTCCTATCCCCCTCATTCTCTCTCAGGCACTTTGGAATGCCTGAGAATATTTGGAATATATGACTAATGAATGGCTTTTATTAATCACAATTCAGGGTCTAGGGAAAGAGGTGAAGGGCAAAGGGATTTTGGGGTGCCCTCTTCTCTATTTCTGTGGGGTCTCTCACTCAGGGGGAACCTTTGGGATTCCCACTCCCAAGCATCTCCCCCCCCCCCCACCTCTTCTCCTTCAGATTCTATTTCTATTTCCTATTTCTATCCTTGTCTATAATTGCAAGACAAACTGGAAAGGGTCTCTCAGCAAGGTTGGGTATTGGGAGAAGGAACCTAAGAGATTGCTCCCAAAATGGAGTCCTAAAACTTAGCTTACTTGTTTGTTGAAGTCTTGATGGGTGAGAAGCAATGGAATGCCTTTGACCAGGGACGCGGGGTTTCAATGTACAAAGAAAAATCCTCAGGAAGCCCTCAGGACTGGATCCAAGCTGAGATGTTCTCCTCCTCCCTCTCTCCAGTCCTTTCTGGAAGTCCTCCTCCTCCTTTCTTCTCTGAAGCATTCCCTCAGAATCCTTCTGGCCTCAACTGTCACCAACTGTCACCAACCATCAGTCACTCCTCTGTCCCATCCCCCTTTGCACAAATTCCATCCTTATGCCTATTCTATCGTTATGGACAAGATGGACAGATATTGAGTACAAAATAAAACTGGTAGGTAGATTTTGAACTGATATGATGGCTTGACACAGAGAATTGTCATTAATTGTTTGATACCACTTTGGAAGGAGAAGCTACATTTGAGTTTCCTAGAAACCTACCCTTGACTATGTGTGGTATAATATTTTTATTGATAACTTGAATAAAAATATAAACATCATAACTGAACTGATGAATTTTGAATTTTCAGATGAAACAAGTTAGCTAGTCCACTGGATGACAGAGTAAGGATGCAAAGAGATTTTGAAATGGTAAAACAATGGGCCAAGCCTAGTACAATGGGATTTAATACAAACAAATATAATATGTTGCCCTGGAGTTAAAATAATCAACTTCATAGGTATAACATATGGATATATTGTTAGACAATTATTCTGATTAAAAACAGAAAAAGATCTAAGTGTTAGTGGTTTGGAAATGCAACCTGCTTCAAAAGGATAGTTTTGGACATGACAGTTAAAACAATAAGAGAAGTATAGTATATAAAGGTAGTGAAGCTATTGGTAAGATCTTCATTACTCTAGCCAGACAAATTTCTAATAATATGCTCATATTTGGACACCATACTTAAAGAAAGGCCTTGACAACCTAGAGAGAATCTGGAAGGCCATAATAAGAATGGAAAAGGGTCTTAAAATCATGCCATGATTGGATTGAGAGAAGAAACTGGGATGTTTATTGTGAATGAGAAAAAAAACACTAAAAGTGATATATGATAGCTATCTTTAAATACTTAAAGAATTTCATATAGATGAAGAATTCAACCTGGTGCAACCAAAAGGAACAAGTTCCTTTTTCAGCCTTCAAAAAGTATTTGTTTTGCCTTTCTCTGATGCACTTATATATGTTGTATAAGAACAATATATATAACAATATTGTATAGCATTGTTATACATGGGTGTGCCTTTTCTTATCTACTGTACCACATTATACATGACGGCAAGGGTCTGTGCCAGCTAAACTTTCTCTCTTTCAGTATAATGTTCTGTATATAGTAGGTGCTTAATAAATGCTTATTAAATCGTTGTTGACTTATCTGGTGAAGGTGTGGTGTTCCACAGATGTTATTATTTAATTTTAAAAGATGGATATTGACAATGTTCACTTCCTGCACTCCACTCCCCCCAACCTTATCAGTATCCACATCAAGCTAGCGAAAGAATTCTAGTATTTTTATATCCTTAATGAAAAAGGATAGCAGTATCAAAACATCTTCATGCATTAAAGGTCTGATGGCTGTCTTCCCTAAGGGACTTCAGATTAAATGATTTCAGAAATCCCTGACTCATTCAGGAAGGACAGAAACACAGAAGCAAGGCAGGCAGGCAGGGAGAGACATGTGTGCCACTGTTCCATGAATAACTAGGTGATTTCAGCTCTCAGTCTTATCCAGTTGGCACTTGTCTGCAGTTCCAAGTAACTGAATTGCTTTTTAAGGAAAAATGTGTTGCACTGCAAGCTTTCATGACCATCTGAATTAGTTTAGACTTTCAAAAAATGCCAGCATAGAGAAACACCACCAGTGTTGGGCGAGGTCATTTATTTGTGAGTCTGAAATGGTAGTGTTTTGTCCTACACAGAACATATATTTGTTCCCCATGATTTTACCCAAAACTCTTTTTGACCTTAAAGTGAAGAGTTTGAAATAGAGTCAGAATTAGGCTAATGTATGCAATGAAAAGATGGCAGATGTAATATTATGAAACAGTATTATGATGGGCAAAGGGTACACTACCTGAACCCTCTCAGGCCCTCATCTGCTATTTAATTACCAATAAGATAATGCACTTAAAGCTTTTCTAAATCTCCAAACATTAGATAAATATTTGCTTTGGAAGATATAGCCATGTAACCTGAGAGCAACCCAGTTTACCTCAATTGCCTCATCTACAAAATAGGAATAATAATTTTGCCCAACTTACCTCACAAGATTTTTGTGACAATCAAATTTGGGATATTTTACAACCATAAATCATATTAAAATATGAGTCATAACAAAGTTGTGTAATATTCAACAATCATTTATTAAGTACCTACTATGGGCTAGGCAATGTGGTAGTCTTTGGGAATACAAAGACAAAAATGAAACAGTTGTGACCCTAAAGAATTTATATTCTACTGGAAGTGTATATGGGGAGGGGAGTAACATGTACATCAATAAGCAAGTCCAAATGTATGTCAATATAAAAGATTAAGGGGAGCATTAAAATAATTAGATAAGGTTCTTGAAGGACAGAGGATTTGGACTAAGCCTTGCAGAAAGCTTCCCAGAGGCTTAGGTTTATAGGGATAGTATGGCAGGCAGAGGGGAGATTCTGTACAAAGGCATGGAAATTGAAGCTGGATGGTCAAGTCCAGAGAATAACAAGTAGTTCCATTTCACTATAATACAGAATACATAACAGAAGAGAGATGTGTAATAAAGCAGACAGATTGTAGCCACATTGCAAAGAGCTTTAAATATCAGAGTAGTTTGTTATTCTAGAGGCAATAGGAAGCCAGTGAAACTTCATGAGGAGGAGAGTAGATCATAGAATCTCAGCTTTAGACTTGGAAGGTACTTTAGAGATTATTAAGTCTTCCCCATTTTACAGATGAAGAAACTGAAGTCTAAGGAAATCTAACAACTTGACCATGGTTGCATAGTTAGTGTCTAAAGCAGGATTCAAACTTTAGTCTTCATGACTCCAGGTTAGTTCTCTGTCCACTAAATCATGCTTCCTCTCAGTACCATTCTGAGTGATATGCTCAGATCTGTGAATTAAGAATGTATAATTTTATAACATTATAGACTATTGTATTAAATAATAATTATTGGCATATTAAATTCCATTTTTAGGAAAGTATGTATCAGGGGACAGAGAATTAGAAACTGGATCCTAAACTCACACAATCAGAAGAACTTGGCAGAAACTTGGCATTGATAATATTTTTGTCATGAAGCAACAGTTAAGAGAGTACCTACCCTATGAAATCATAGCCTCATTGAAGTCTCAAAGAAGGATATTTCAGATATTTAAGACTTTTTGTAAAAATAGAAATTTATCTACAGATCAATTTCCTGACATAGAAATCCAAAGTATCCTTAGAGGTAGGGGGATAGCAAGTGACATAACAGCTACCTTCTCAGGAGTCTTTCTCAGGCTTTGTATATTTTCAAACCTTTCCATCTTTGTAAAAGCTGATGATCACGTGGCTTTCATTATTCACTTTTGCCAGGCCTACTCCACTTCTGTCTCTGAAATGTTTAAAAAACAAAACTCTGTGCCCAAGGATACACTCCATTAAAACAGAGTCAACCCCCAGGTATTCTCTCTCAAGATATTGCTGTCTAGTCATTTTTCTATTGTGACCAATTCTTCGTGATGCCATTTGGGATTTCCTTGGCAAAGATACTGGAATGGTTTGACATATCCTTCTCTAGCTCATTTTACAGATGAAGAAATGTGGGAAACAGTTAAGTGACTTGCCCAGGGTCCCCACATAACCAGTAAGTATCTGAGGCTGAATTCAGACTCAAATCTTCCCTACACAAGTCTGAGAGTTCTCTCTATCTACTGTACTACCTAGTGGCCCTGTCCCTCTCAAGATAAGATGATCTATTTAAAAAAATTACCTTTGAATAAATATAGGCTATGAAGAAAGGACCAAGGAGAGAATGGGAGACTTGCTTGTTTGAAACGTAGAATGATATACTGGAAAAAGCCTTGGACTTAAGTCAGAGAGCCTAGGTTAGAATCCTAGTTCTCATAATAGCTGTGTGACCATAAACAAGTCTCAATTTTATAATTTGTAAAATAGGGACAATATTGTTTATCTTCT
This sequence comes from Gracilinanus agilis, assembly GCF_016433145.1. Lineage (NCBI taxonomy): Eukaryota > Metazoa > Chordata > Mammalia > Didelphimorphia > Didelphidae > Gracilinanus > Gracilinanus agilis. The sequence continues at coordinate 402,523,069 of NC_058133.1, read as the reverse complement.
GTCTCTCCCTCCTAGGTTTCTCGTGAACTTTGGAAACCTTAGAACACTTTATAAATAGGTTTTCATTATTACTAAATGTAACTGTAGCTGGAATGACATAATGTTAATGTACTAAGATTGGAAGAAAAAAAAACTGGGAATTAGGCCTAGTTAGCTTGTAATCATGGTTCAGTTTGGCAAACCAGATCTGTCTTGGGGGAACTTGGATCTAGGATCTAAGTTGTCTCATAATACATTTGTATTTGTAGGCATCCACATAGTCTTAAGATCAGAGATTTAGAGAAGGGACCTCATTTTACAAATGTAGAAGAAAACCAAGAGGTTGAGTCATTTGCCCAAGGTGATACAGATACTAAATGGTAAGAAGAATTCTGAACCTTGGTTTTCTGGTTATATAGCTACCACTCTCTGTTTCTTTGCTCTGTAGCTCTTCTCATACCTGGCAACAGTTCAGTTCCTTGGGAAGCAGCATGCATTTTGGTGGAAAGAACATTGGTTCTGGAATAAGAGGGTCTGGTTTTATGTCCCATTTCTGACATTTAGTGCCCATGAGATCAAGGGCACATCACTTAGCCTCTCTAGTCTTCAGTCTCCTAATGTTTAAAACCAAGAGGTTGGAAGAGAAGGATTCTGAGATTCCTTTCAAATCTCATCCCATGATCTTTGACACTGGAAGGCAACTTTGTTATGGCAGAATCAATCTGAAAATAGTCTTTAAAAATAAATATTTTAGTAACTAATTTACACAATGCTACCCTAATTAAAATACTTTCAAATGCATTATCTCCTTTGATAGGTAAGATATGGACTCTGACTCCTTAGATTAAGACATTGACATGGGAGTCTTCAGTATCTGCCTGGAAGGAATAGATTGAATGTCCTCTGGATTTCCTTCTCAGTCTTATGGTCCTAACCTATGATTTCATTTCTACAGAGCACTATCTCTATTCTAAACAAATTAGCAACTGTTCTGTGATTTGGGGAGGCAGGGAATGAGAGGAGCAGACCTAGGATTTCATTTAGCATAAGGAACTCTTTGTGAAGAAAATCCCCCTACCAATGTAGATGTGTAATTGTTCTGCAAATTGCATTTTTAGAGAGGTACCTGGGGTTAGGATGGTGGGGGAGGAGAAACTGAGAAATCAATTGGCTTATCCAAGGTCATGCAACCAATATGTGTCAGAGGCATTATTTGAATCTAGAACTTCTGTCTCTGAGGGTGCCCTATATACTGCACTGTATTCTAAATTCTATGATTATTTTTTAAATCCTCATCTTCTGTCTTGGAAGCAATATTGCTTCCAATGCAGAAGAGCAGTGCGGGTTAGGCAATGGGGACTAAGTGACTTGCTCAGGGTCACACAAGCAGGAAGTCTCTGAGGTCAAATTAGAACCCAAGACCTCTAGTCTCTGAGTATGGCTCTCTATCCACTAAACCACCTACCTGCCCTGGGCTCTATGATTTTATATATTTCTGTGCTAGGTTCCGGCATATATAGGAGAGAACTCCTTTCTAAAGGGAATAAAATAGGGACAGGGTTCTTCAATAAAGTGGTAGGTGCTAAAGGATTTCTATTTCTAGCTGGTTTTGCAATAAGGAACTACTGGAAATTTATGAAAGGGACCACAAATGTAGAACACAGAAGTTTTAAGTTCATATTATGCAAAGACCTGCTGTTCACCCAAAAGACAGCTGTAAAAATTGATTTTCAAGTTATTTGCTGAGAAAACTCCTCCAAGGGATTGGGCACCAGGTAACCATTTAATGAAGTGAGTCAAAGGCTCCAGTCAGATTAGTAATGTGCAGCAGGCTGGCTCCCAGAATTTTCTGTTAGCAGATCACTTCCTAAACTCAACTGGAGCCAAACCAATGAAGATGGGCTGACAGAGAAGCCTTCTTTTTTTTTTTTTTTTTTTTTTTTCTATTTTCAAGGTCACATGCCCATAGTTCATTTGGCCTAGGGCATTTTCCTTAAGAATGAAAGAAAGAAATCCTTCCTTCAGATACATAAGGAAAGCTGTAGCTTACATGCAATTTTTTTTAACTCTGAGCCTCAGGAAAGGTTTGAAAGCAGTTTTGTAAGGGGAACTTGTATTACTCTTACCACGTGATTTCTATGATTGTGGGAGAAGGGTAGAATGTTGATAATAATCAAACTAGCTGGACACTATAGTATGATGCCAGGAGTAGTAAATAGGAGAACCTTATATGTCAGGTACATATACCTACTTCCTGTTTCTAGTCCTTGATATTGGGTGATTATGCCTTCCCATAGAGTATGGCATATAATTAGACAATGAAATAGGGGAACTCTTCTTGCCAAACATAGGATGATAGAACCACAGACTTAGAAATAAAAAAGAACCTATATGTCACTTAGAATAGGTCTTTATCTTATAGATAAGCAAAATGAAATTCAGAAAAGTGGTCTTGCCCAAGGTCATAAAAGTAGCACAAAGGAGAAGCAGAATCTGAATCTAGGTCCTCACATTAAATCCAATTATCTTTCTATATGCTGCCTGGAATTCAAGGCCCTCCTTGACTTTTATTCAACTCACCTTTCCAGCTATCCCTTCTACTATTGCCTTGAAAGTACCTTATATTTCATTAATCAATCAACATTTATTAAGCTTTACCCTAAGAAAATTGTGTAAAAAGAAATGATACTTTATCAACCCACAAGGAACTCACTTTCTAATGGGTTCCAGTCAAATGAAATTATTTGTCATTTCTGAAAACATTCCTCAAGGTAATAAAGCTATAATAATTGAGCACCTAAATATATTCTAATGCCTAGATAATTCTAACAAAATCATAAAAAGGAAAAATGTTTGGGATCTGAGTTCAAACCTGGTCTCAAACACTTACTAGCTATGTGACTTTGGGCAAGTCACTTAACTCTGATTCAATTTCCTCATCTGAAAAATAAGCTAAAGAAGGAAATAGAAAACCATTCCAATATCTTTGGCCAAGAAAATCCTAAATAGGGTCAAGAAGAATGGGATGCTACTGAAACCACTGAACAAAAAAAACTACAAATAAATAATATTAAGGAAGGAAGAAAGGAAGGAAAGAAGGTAAAAGGAAAGGAAGGGGCATTAACTAGTTCTTGTTATGTGCCAAGCACATTGATAAGCGATGGGAATACAAATACAAAAAGATAGTCTTTGTTATATTCTCATAAGAGACTGCAACATATGTAAAAGAGTGGTAACCAAAAAAGCATATGTTATTCTTAGAAATTGAAAGGATAAGTGAAATAATTTGGAATTAAAATATTGATTGGATTATTGTTCTAAATGGTAGAGGTGGAAAGGGGATAGGGTAGGCACATATATGGCCTATAGCATGTCATTAAGATGGCTAAAGAAATAGTAGGCAATGAAATGTTTTTTAAACTAGATATGGTAAGCTTTCAGTAGCAAAGAAAAAGCTTTCCAAAAAAGCTTTTAATAAAATACAATACCAATTTATGTTTTTTTAAAGTTTAAAACATAGATAAACATGTTCTTTTTCTGAATATGAAATATGGCATTAATTTAAATTCAAGAACTAGCATTATCTGTAATGGAGAAATGTTGAGTCCTTTCCAATAACAACAGGGATAAAATAAGTGTCCCTTATTACCACTATTATTTGATACAGACACAAGAAATGAGGATTGTAGAATCATATGCAATGGGATATACTAGAATCATTTACAACAAATACAGGTATAAAGCAAGGTTACCCATTTCCCTGATATTATTTAATATACTTCTAGATATACTAGTAATATAAATGAAACAAGAGATAGAAATTAAAAATTTAAAGATAGGCAAAAAGGAGATAGGACAGCTAGTTGGCACAGTGAATGCAAGCCAGGAGTCAGGAAGACTCATCTTTCTGAATTCAAATTTGGCCTCAGACAATTACTAGCAGTATGATCCTGGGCAAGTTACTTATCCCTGTTTGCCTCAATTTCCTCATCTGTAAAATGAGCTGGAGAAGGAAATGGCCAACCACTCCACTATCCTTGCCAAGAAAACTCCAAATGGGATTACAGAGTTGGATATGACAGAACAACAGTAACAACAACAAAAGAGTAAATAAAACAGACCCTGATTTCTAATGACATGATGATAAAGTACTGGTCAATAAAAAAAAGGAAAAAAGGAAAAAAGAAAACCAAATTAACAGTTTCAAAGATGAAAAAGGAGACCTCACCGCTAATAAAGAGGAAATTAAGGCAATCATTAAAAATATTTTGCCCAATTATATGGCAATAAATATAGTAATCTAGGTGATATGGATGGATATTTACAAAAATATAAATTGCATAGGGTGCAAAGTTTTTTTAAAATTTTTTAGTCATTTATTAATATTCATTTTTTAACATTTATTAATATTCATTTTTAACATGGTTACATGATTCATGCTCCACCTTTCCCCTTCAACCCCCCCCCC
>NC_058133.1:402450754-402503661 GCF_016433145.1 Gracilinanus agilis | reverse complement strand
CTTCCCTTCCCTTCCCTTCCCTTCCCTTCCCTTCCCTTCCCTTCCCTTCCCTTCCCTTCCCTTCCTATCATAAACCTTCTTAAACTCGTCTGTGAATAAGAGACATCATGAGGGGGGAATTTCATTTGCCTGGAGGAAAAGAATTCCTTTTGACATTCCACCATGTGCTTGCTGCATGCACTTCTTAGATTTCTCTGTGCCTCATGAAGTAAGTTCCTAAATGATCATTGCTTTTGGGTGAAGACTGTAGTCAAATCGAAAAAAACAAAACTAGGATTTTCATTTGAAGCTGTTTAACCCCAAATTTTTTCTTTCAAAGTGCTTTAAAGATATTATATATACTAATTTACATAAACTCAACTATAGGATTCTCCATTGACTTTTTCTTTATCTTATGCCAAAATAGCATTTTTCTTTCAACTGACCCTTTGGTTTAGGATCTTTAAATCTCTTCCCAGAAGAAGTCTGATGTGAAAATTTGGCTCAGGCAAAGTACACATTCTTTCAGGGAGTAAGAACTGGCTTTGGTGCAATGTATGGACTTCCAACACTTTTGAAATATATTTGGCAGTCACATCAGAAGTCCTATTTATGTTTATCCTATGTTTCTAGAGAAGAGTTTGTAGTTCCTGGGGTCTTGAGGATAGATTTGTAAGGTCTGGTGGGAAAAGTACTATCTTAAAAATATGCCTATGTATCTTTCCCTTAAAGCCATTACTTCTTTGCCTCTTAAAGGAAAAATAGGTGCTTAATAAATATTTGTTGGAATAATGAATAATTTGATGTATAAGCATCCCAGCTTTCATTGTGAGGAAACCAAAATAAAGGCATAAACATTTATGTTGGTGAAATCAAATCAGGCAAAAATACTATTGGTCAAGACACATGGAAAGACAAGAAAACAGATGGATCAATTGACCTCATAATGTAGAGAAATAGTCTTTTATAAAGCAGTAATTATCAAAACTATCTGGTACTGGCTGAGAAATAGAAAATTAGTTCAGTGGAACAGAACAGACAAACAACAAATCCTTGTAAAAAGAGTATAATAGTACACTTGTATCTGATAAAAGTAAAGATCAAATTTGGCAGATAAGAATTCATTATTTGGTGAAAAATGTTGGAAAAACTGGAAAGCAGTTTGATAGAAATTAGACCAATATCTTATAACATTTACTAAGACAAAATCAAAATGGATATATGACCTAGACTTAAAGGGAGATATAAGCAAAATAGAAGAATAGGGAATATGTTACCTATCAGATTTAAGGATAGGAGAAGAACTTATGAATAAGCAGGAGATAGAAAGAATTATAAGATATAAAATGGATAATTTTGAGTACATGAAATTTAAAAAGTTTTACACAAACAAAACTAATGTAGCCAAGAGCAGAAGGAAAGCAGTAAGCTGGGAGGAAAATGTATAGACAGTTTCTCTGGTAAAGGTCTCATATCTAAAATATATAGATAACTTTGTCAAATTTATAAGAATATGAGCCATTCCCCAGTTGATGAATGTTCAAAAGATATAAAGTGAGTTTTTGGATGAAGAAATCAAAGATTTTTCACACACACACACACACACACACACACACACACACACACACATATATATATATATATAAAATTATATGAAAAACTGTTTTAAATCATTGACTAGAGAAAGGCTAATCAAAACAACTCTGAAATATCATCTCATATCTATCAAATTGCCTAAAGTAATAAAAGGCAAAATGACAAATGGTGGAAGGGATGTGGAAAAACATGGACACTAATACACTGTTGGAAGTGAACTAATCTAGCCATTTTGGAGAACAATGCAGAATTACACCCAAAGAGTTATAAAACTGTGTGTATACCTTTTGCCTCAGTCATACCACTATTAGGTTTCCCAAGGTGATTAGGGAAAAAAAAAGATAAGAACCTGTATGTTCTAATATAAACAAGAGGTAGAAAGCATTGCAAGTACGGCTGCTCTCTTTCTGGTGGCAAAGAACTGGAAACTGAAGGGATGTCTATTCCACGTTGTCACATGATTTTGATGGAATATTACTATAGCATGAGAAATGACAAGCAAGTTCATTAAAAGACAAACAAACAAACGTGGAAGGTCCTGCATGAACTTATAAAGAATGAAACAAGAAGAATCGAGAGAACGTTATATATAACAACAGAATTATTGTTTGAAGAATGACTTGTGTGTGTCCACATTTAAAAAAAGAACTGATAGATAAAAATATTGAACACAAAGCATATACACATACACACACATATGTATATATATAAATGATAAGTTCTCTAATGGAGGAGGGAAAGGAGGGAGTGAACTGGGTATTTTAATTTAACAAATAAATAAATTTTAATTTTAAAATATGCTGAGGTTAATAGTTTGGTGGTATGTAAAGAGTATCAAATATTTATCCAAGGTTAAAAACTGAAGAGGTCTTGTGAGGTGCTTAAAATGATTAAGATGCAGCAATGATCTCTTTTACATTCATTTCAACTACAGGGGAAAGAGACTATTCACAGAGGCTGTCTCTAAAGAATAAGCTTGAATGAAGTGAAAGAAAAGTTTAACTCTGAGCATCTTTAAAAAAAAAAACTCAGAGATCCAAACATTGATTTATCAGTGCTAAAAAAACAAAACAAACAAAAAAACCGAGACCTGCCCTATTGCCAAGATGTGAGCACCCTAGGAGACAAGCGGTGTAGTATAGGGCTGACTGGAAAAGGTTGCAATGGAGATGAAATCGTCTTGACCTCTCATCTTTTTTCTTTATTATTTCTACTCAACTAGCCTGGCATGGACCTCCCATATAGGACAGTGCCTCGATCCTAACTTCTGTGTCCCCTTCCCTCAACGCTATGGTCCTTTGAGAGGATAATGGACCTGATTCTCCACCTTTTCCCTTATTAAAATCTGTTTGCACCTAATGCATGCAGCCTGGATGTATAAGGATATGGATATGTATGTATGTGTGTGCACATACACATATATGATGGGTATAATAGAATTATATTATATATACACATGTGTTTGTATGTGGATATATATAAACATATATAATGATATATATATATGAACCAAGAAAAGTATGTGTATGTGAATATATATTATACACAGCAATAGAAATATTATTTGAAGAATAACTTTAAGTATGCCCACCTCCAGAGAAAGAATGGATGAAAAGAAACAAGCAAGACATTGTGTTATATATACATATATATACATACACATACACACTAGATTTTTTGAATACTCCATGTGTATATCTGGATATGCAGGCATACATACACACATAGAACTCATATGTATACATATAGGCATTCATGTATGTGCATGTATGCATGTAGGTGCAAGGCACAGATAAATGTATCTTGATATAAATGCATATGTACACACATACCAGAATATTATATATATTCATACACACTGATCTCATACACATACATATATTAGCGCCAATGTGACAAGCATGCATATGTACACACATGTACAACTCATATGTATGGATACACACATGTAAACATATATGCACATACTTACATAAGTGTTGATAGCTTAAAGCTGCACTAAGATTTTTAAATTCTCTCTGTGTGTATACATACATGTAAATGCCTATATACATGTACATGCAAGTGTACACACATGTTTGAGTACAGGCACATAATGGCAATGTATTGATATACATACAGTGATATTACACACATGTAAACTAAATATTTATGTATTCACCTACCCCAGTGACAGACATGTGTACATACATGACACATATACAAATGCATAATGCATCTATGACAATACAATAACACACACAATGAACATGCATATATACACATAACACCCATATTCATACATAGTCCTATCACATTGGACTTTCGGAAAGATCCAGTAGAGAAGAAGTGAAAACATTCTGGCTTGGAATCTTCATTACAAAATGTTCACTCATAGCCTTTGGCTTTTGTGATTTTACAAGACATTACGCAGAAGTTCCTGGAAGTTTTCTCTTCCTCTTTTTCTCTGAAAATTACTCTTCAATCTAAAGATCTCCTCTGGAGAAGCTGGAGGAATCTGGAATCTTCTTAAGTACTAGGGTGGCATTTTTCAGTGGCATTTTTCCTGAACGTTTTTCTCTTCAACAGGGTATATTTATTAGTAATTGGGAGTTGGACTGTCCTTCTGTCAGGGGAATGACAGGACTGTAGAACTCAGCATATAGAGCAGGGAGCTCCATTTCATCCCCTGAGAGATAGTGAACTTGGGAAAGTGAGGCACAGATTACTCTCTCTGAAAAGAAAGCTTTGGGGTTCAGAGATTTGGGGAGCTGGGTGTTGCTTATATATTCAGAATGAATGAGTTACTTTAGCACTTGCAAATTTTTCATTTCTCATTTTCTCATGTTTGTCTTCAATGCTATATCTTTTTGGTTATTGTTCTTTACTATGCATTTTTTAAAAAAATTGCTTTTCAATTGCATAACTTCAGAATGAAAAAATGTGAATGTATACGGTTATTATTCTATTTCAAGTAAAAATGTTATAACATATACACCTACTCCCCTGTCTAACCCTCTTGTATTTGTTTAAAATTTAAAGTAGTTATTCACCAAAACTTTATCATTAATTTCATGAGAACTCTCTGACAGCACTAAGTAGGGAGCCCCCTAAAGTGGGAAAAGCCATGGCTGTACTGGAGCCAACTAGACTGTGAGAGCCAACTGTTAAATTTTCAGCGGAGTGTTTATGCCTTGGAAATCGGCAAATATTACAAATTAGAACTTGAATAATTGTTTTGTTAATAGTCTATATTTAAGAAAGTGATGGAAAAATGTTGATAATGAAAATTAAAGCATAAAAGTATATTAAGAATACATTCCTGGGCAGAGTTAAGGGGGGATCTGATTATTAAACATTTACCAGTAAATTTCTTTGACTCTGTAAGTCTAATGCCATCATGAAGCTCTTTAGTTGTCTTTAGTCCCCAATAGTACCACCATAGGTTAATTTTAGAAAAACATGAAAAGATCTACATGAAATTATAAAGGGTGAAATGAGTAGAATCAAGAGAATATTATATACAGCAATAGAAATATTACAGAGTTGATGAAAAGAAATAAGCAAGACATCCTTTTATATATGTGTGTGTATAGATATGTATATATGTATATGTATGTATATATATATATATGTAAATATATATCTTTTTGTCAAATGATGCCTTCTCTAATGGGGGGAGTGGATGGAGTGAGGGGGGAGATACATGGAAATTTTAATGTGACAAACTAATTAATTAAAAAATGAAATGGAAAAGGAGTTATGCATTTACCACATGCTAGACATTGTGCTAAGCAAAGACATCTGAATCTTTCTAGACATCTTATTACCTCCCTACTTTGCAAGGTTCTCAGAAATTAATTTTTTCACTGACAAAATAGAGTTCTGGGTTTAAAAAAAATAAGATTATACAAGATGATCTCTAAGATCCCTTCTAACACTAATAGTCAATTCTTCAGTCATGGATCTCCTTTGCTTTGGGTCTATATTTACTGCTCATGACCACTGCTGATGCCTTTTCTACTGGACTAACCAGAGAATACATGAGTTCATAGTAAAGGACATTTGATCAAATAGCTTAGCAAAATAAAATAAAAGACCAAGAAAGTTCCTTGGCAGAGATACTGGAATGATTTTGCCATTTCCTTCTTCAGTTCATTTTATAGATGAAACAGGCAGAATTAAACCATTTTCCCAGGGTCATCCAGCTAGTAAGTGTCTAAGACCAGATTTGATCTCAGGTCTTCCTTTTTCACATACTGTATTCTATTTAAGGGTCATGTATCAGAGAGGATTTTCACATCTTCCTGTGTCTGGCTTCTGGGTCAGAGATAGTTTTGTACATTTTCCTTATCCTTAGGAGTCCCAATGAATATCTTCCTTTTAACAAAATTTGTTTAAAAGAAAAGTGAGATAGGATTCTTTTCCTGTCAGTGTGACTCCTATCACATGGGGATGAGAGGAGACAGATAGTTTGATGGACCACCTCTTAATTAGCTATTTACTAATTAGAGATCTCTTGAGATGTTCAAGGGAGGAGCTGAATAATGAGCTTCCATACTGTATTTATACATGTGCCTGGAGAAGATTCATGGTCTTTAGTAATTCACAGGGAGGCACTGACCTATCACTTTATTGATTATAATGCTAAAGCCTAATCAATAAATTGATATTCTCAACCAAAACCATTCTCTCAAAATAATTTGAATTGTAACATAAACATGGCACTATCCATTGTACAACTTAGCATCTACCATCCATGCATGGAACCATTGGATACAGCAAATGAAGAAATTTAGAATGCTGTGGATGAAAGTTCTCATACCTAGGTGTCATATTTTCCAAAGATGTCCACATAGATGAAGAGGCTGGTGCATGAAATTCCAGAGCTTGCTTGATGTTTGGAAGACTCCAAAAGAAAGTGTGGGAGAGAAGAGGTATCAGGCTGCTTACCAAATTGAATGTCTACACAGGCATTGTGCTGACCTCATCATTGAATAACTATGAAACCTGAACAGTTTACCAGCACCATGCCAGAAAATTGAATCACTTTCATTTGAATTGGCTTAGGAGCATTCTGAAGATCACCTAGCAAGATAAGGTACAGGACCCTAAGATCCTTTCTTAAGGTGAACTGCCAAGCATTCAAACTCTACTGCAGAGAGCACAACTCCAATGGGTTGGCCACACTGCCAAATACCAAATGTATGTTGGCGTAAATGCTATTTTATGGAGAACTCACACAAGGCAAGTTCTCACATGGATGTGAGAAGAAGTGATACAAGGACGTCTTCAAAAGTCTCTCTGAAGAACTTTAGCATCAATTATGAGACACAGGAGACGCTGGTACAGGACTTCCAAACATGGTGTGCCTGCATCAAAAGCTGAACTCTATGAGCCAAGCAGAATCACAGTAGCTCAAAAGAAATATGAGATGTTCAAATCTAGAGACATCTTTATTCCAAATATTCAGACTATTTGTTCCCATCTTGTGATAGAACCATCTCTTATATTAGTCTGATTAGTCATAATATAATACACTGTACCTTGACCCCAACATTTCATGATATCATTGTGATCCTCTTCAGGTATGAAGGATGAACAAAAACAACCATTGATAAGGAACCAACTCCATTTTATTTTTTAAAAAGTTTTATATTTCTCCAGTTAGGTGTAAAAAAAATTTTTAACATTCGTTTTTTTTAAGTTTTCAACTCCAAATTCTTTCTCTCCTTCCCAACTTCCATCCTTCACTCCTCTCAACCTTCCCTCCTCACTGAGACACACAATCTGATAGAGATTTTACATGTGTAATCATGTTAAAATTTGTCATTTTGTAAAAGAGATATAAATTTAAAAATAAGTAGAAAATTAAATAGAGTATGTTTCAGTCTGAATTCAGATGTCATAAGTTTTTTCTCAGAGGGCAGATGGCATTTTTCATCATGAGTCTCTGGGCTTGTCCCAGATTGCTACATTGCTGAAAATAATTTGGTCATTCACAGTTGTTGGTCAAAAAATTTTGTCGTCACAGTGTGCAATGTTCTTCTGGTTCTTCTAACTTCACTTTGGATCAGTTCATCTAAGTCTTTCTAGATTTTCCCAAAATCATTCTGAAACTTGTTCAGTCATTTCCCAATTGATGGACATTCCTTCAGCTTATAATTCTTTGCTATCACAAAAAAAGCTGCAATAAATGTTTTTTGTACAAATATGTTCTTCTTTTACCTTTTTAAAATTTTTTTTTGGAATACAGACATAGTAATGGTATTGATAGATCAAAGAAGATGTACAGTTTTAGAGTCCTTTGAGCATAGTTCCAAATAACCAATTACCTTTTAAGTCACTGTTGGTGGAGAAGAAGCCCCAGAGCCTAAAAAAAGTTTGAGAATTTTAAGTCATTTGGCATTACAGGGAGTGCTGGAAAAAGTGTGGATCCCTTCCCATGCCTCTTTGAGCTTTACATTAGAGTTCAGGCAAGGGCATAAAGTCAAGCAACTGGTAGGCTAGCAACTAAAAATTAGAAGTTTTCAGAAAAGGGGAGTTTCATAATATTGCTTAAGAATAAACATACATTAAAATATGGGCAAAGCCAAAACACAAGCTATTGGGGTACCTAAAACATAGGCTTTAGGTTAGGTGAACCACAGATTTATGTGGACCCAAAACATTCATTGTAGTCATCTTGGCTTCCCTAGAGAGTCATTAAGGTCACCATGACATCTTGAGTTTAACAATATGTAGTCACAAAAAGCTAGATTCAAACAATGCAATAATTAGTAAGGTTTTCCAAATACTGTAATAAAGTATTTTCCCATACCTCTTCATTGCACTTTCATATAACTGACTATTTGGAAGTTTTTCCTTATGCTGAGCAAAAATTTATCTCTCTGTAGCTTCCAACTACTACTTTTAGATCTGCCCTCTAGGGTCAAACAGAATAAATCTCACCTCTTTTCATAGTGAGAACTCTTCAGATATTTGAAAGTAACTATTGAATCTGACCTTAACTCTTGTCTTCCATGGCCTAAAATATCCTTAATTCTTTCAACCTTTCATCATAGTGCATGTTTTTGGCTTCTTGGAATCATTGTCCCTGTCTGCATCTTTTAGACCAGTGATGGGCAAACTTTTTAAAGAGGGGGCCAAAGGAAAGGAAATGCTCATCTGTCAGTCTGTTTCTACGGCAACTCTTTTGAAGTTTCATGGTATTGTATCCTACTCCTTGTATTCATCAGATTAGGAATAATGTCACGAGGCCAGATAGAACATTTCAGGGGGCTATAGTTTGCCCATCACTGTTTTAGACTCAAAGACATAAAGTTCTTATCTGTCCATGGTTTTCTGTCAAAGTCAGAAAGTCTTACAAAGTCTCCTAATAAAGTAATTTAGCTTTACTCCTATACCACTGGCACAAACTCTTATTTTGTATGCAAGAAACTATGTCTAAAGGGTTGAATCCAAAATAGCCTGTATACATAATGGGTGACCAACTTCCTCAAACTTCCCAGTTGTCGATAGTAAGATCTTTTTAGGGAGCCCCTTTTAAAATAGGATAATGCAAAGGTAAAGCTCATTCTTTACCTTATTTGAATGATTATGGTTTAAAAACTAGTGGTGCCTGGGAGGCAGCTAGGTAGCTCAGTAGATTGAGAGCTAGGCCTGGAGTCAGGAAGACCTGGGTTCAAATGTGGTCTCAGATACTTCCTAGTCATGTGGCCTTGGGCAAGTCACTAAACCCCTTGCCTAGCCTTTACCTCTCTTCTGCTTGAAAACATACTTAACACTGATTCCAAGATTTACCTAAGAAAGGCAAAAGTTTAAAAAACAAACTAGTTGAGTCTGAATATTAGAGCTTTTACTATAAAGTCAATTTTCTCTAATTTGTTTTATCTTTATTACCGTAGGGAACTCCCAGCAAAGAAACTTGTCTTACCAAAATGATTTATTGCCGCAGAGAATTGCCTTAGGGCATTGACAGGTTAAATGACTTGCTCACAGTCACACAACCATTATATATCAGAGGCGAGACTTGAGCCTGGATCTTTGTGATGTCAGGATTGGATCTTTATCACACCATGTTAACTTTACCATATTGGGCTAAAGCACAGTAACAACTGCATGAATAATTGAATATGGGAAAATCTGAAGTTATGTGTATCTGGTTCCATCACTTATTACATGGTTGTTTTTTTGCTTGTTTTGTTTTTGTTTTCTGCTGCTGCTATTCCCTTTCTACTTAGGGCTTTGCCTAGTTCATGAACTGGTGTCCAATGAATTCTCATCTCTCAAATACCCACCAAATGACAAAAGGAGTCAGTTCGGAATTAAGGGGGCCATGTATTATTTTCTTTTTCTAAAGTTGCCTCATCATTCTCATCCACATGACTCACTGGGGACTACAGTTTTGAACCAAGAAGGGCCCAGCCTGAAGTACTGGCAGCCACTCTGCCATGAGATTTATTGTTCTGACTAAGGGCACGGAGAAGGGAACATATTGTGCCTTCTCACTTAGCCAGAATTTAACTGAGTGTCAGCAGCTAAATTTGATATTGCAAAGGGTGGCTAAAGAGAGCATTAATATGGCCTAAAGAAGAACATGAAAAATGTAAAATAGAGGTCCAGATAAAGGCTTAATAGAAAATACGAGGAAGGAAAGTTCGCTGGAGAGCAATGGGTTTTAAGACTTCCTGAAGAACATGGTTCTTGACTTAGGCTTAAGGAAGGGGCAGAGATGGGAGCAAGGATCAGTTCTAATAACTGGTGATGTTGAAAGGAAAACGCATGAAGATGTAAATGGACAGGATTAGAACAAGAAATAATAATAACATTGACATTATGCTTTAAGGTTTGTAAAGTGCTTTACAAATATTTTCCCATTTTATCCTCACATCAACCCTGGGAGGTAGGTACATTTTAGAGTGGAGGAAACTGAGACAGATAGAATCTAAGAGAGTTGCTCAGGGTCACACAAGCTAGTGTTTGAAGTTAGAGTTGAACTCAAATCTTCATAACTCCAGGCCTAGCACTCTACCTAGTTTCTCCTAGCAATAAACAGTAACACAATTTATCTGAAGAATAACATATGATATATCTATATCTATCTATCTATCTATCTCTATCTCTATCTCTATCTCTATCTCTATCTCTATCTCTATCTCTATCTCTATCTCTATCTCTATCTCTATCTCTATCTCTCTCTCTCTATATATATAAAGATATAGTTTGGTCCCAGTAGTGGATGGCATTAAATAAAGAGTTTATGCTTTATTTGATATATAATATTGTATCTCAGAATCACAAAATTACAGCATCAGAAGAGATCAAAGGTTCTCTTTGATTTGACTAATATTGAAATAGGATCATTTCTATAAAAAAATACTATACAAATGGCCATTTGGCCTCTACTTAAAGACTTCAAGTAAAAATGAATCCACTAACTCTTGAGAAAAACTAATTCCATTTTTGGAATATTTTTATTTTTAGGATTTTTTTTGATTTTTAGGAATATTTTTTCTCATATCTTTGCATTAAAATGTGTGACTTTCACCCTTTTCTTCTTCTAGTCTTTTGCTCAGGGGCCAAGCCAAGCAAGTTTAATCTTTGCTCCATTTGAGAATCCTTTAAATTCTTGAAGATAGTTATATATACCCTACCCCTTTGAGTCTTTTGGACAAAATCTCTTCAGTTCCTTCAAGAAATACTCATGGGGTGAGGTGTGAGGGACAGTCAGGTGGTGGCTCATTGGATTGAGAGTCAGGCCCAGAGATGGAAGGTCCTTGGTTTAAATCTGGCCTCAGACACTTCCTATCTGTGTGACCCTGAGCAAGTCACTTAACCCCTATTGCCTAGCCCTTAGTGCTCTTCTGCCATGGAACCAATACATGATATTGATTCCAAAATGAAAGATAAGGGTTTTAAAAAAAAAGAAATACTCATTGAGTATGAACTCAAGACCTCTTATTGGACATACTCTGGCTTGTCACTATCCTTGATAAAATATAATATTGAGAACTGAATACATTACTTTAGAAGTGGTCTGACTAGAGCAGAGTTCAGTTGGACTGTCATCTTTGGGTCTCATTTATATAGTACTTTAAAGCATCAGGAGCAGGGGAATCACTTAATACTTATGAAGAGTGTAATGACACAATCCAGGCAGCACATTAGGAAGATTACTTAGGCAGAGTTATGAAGGATGGATAGGTGCTGGCAGGGACTTGAGAAACAAGATAATTTCAAAGGCTCTTATGATTGTCTAAATGAAGAAATATGATGGCTTCTCAAAAAGCTCAAAGGTAGAACTGATAGGGACCTTAGAAATGATCTTATCTAATGCTTTCAAACTAGACAATACTGCATTCATTCTTTGTGGATTTGTTAAATTCAGAAATACATGGATGCTGGCTTAAAATTAAGAATGTGTTTATGCTTTTATTTTCACAAATAATGTGACCACTTTAAAGATTTTATGGTTATGGTCTTTTAGTATTGATACTTGTCACTAAAGTGTATAATGAACTTAAAATTAATCATTTAATAGTAGAAAGACCACTGGACTGGTTGAGAGGAATCTTGGGTCATAGTTTTGACCATCACTGTTTGATACTAGCTGTGTAAGGATGTTCTAGGTCCTACCTTGCATATCTATATAATGAAGGGGTTAGTCTTGGTCTTTCAGGTCTTCTCAGTTCTAAAAAAAAGGTTGATTCTTTGATTCTAAGTAGCAAGGGGAAGTCTTTTTACCATGATAAAGCCCCCTATCATGATTGTCTTAATGTTAAATATGGTATCTGAGTTTAGCAGGAAATGCAGTCAATGGCAGGCTATTTGTCACTGTCTATTAGTCCATTTATTTTTGCTCCTAGTCTTATATGACGAGAGGGGGTGTTGGGACAGCACCAGATAAGCTGTTAGCATCGTACCACCTAGCTTTAAATATGGCAAAACATCATAAATCACTCCCTCCAGAGAAGAACTCTGCAAAGCTTATTTTGTTCAAGGCAGGTGGCAACTAATCATCCCTTTAGCCCATCTTTCCCTCATGAAAAGGTTGTCAAGGCACTGACAAGCTGCCAAGTCTTCCTAACTCTTCATTATGTACAGCTGAAGAGGGAGGTAGCTACCCCACTGAGATCACATGGGGAGAGGGGGCAAAGGAAGAAAACGAATTTCCTAGTTCCATTTTCTTATTCAAGATCCTTCCTTCCTTAAGTAATCCCCTAAGTACATTCTTCAATAGTGTAACTTCCTCAGAAAAGCTACCTTTGCTATACAGAAATTAATAATAACTTCTTTCAGAATTCTTTAAAAAAATCATGCCTCCCTTGCCTTTATCATTTTTAGTCTGGTGTAGGGAAGAAGAGATCATTTGATCTAATATGTTGTTTATAGGTGGAGCCTCTGTGTATGTGTGTGTGTGTCTCTCTGTGTTTGTGTGTGTGTGTGTGTGTGTGTGTGTGTGTGAGAGAGAGAGAGAGAGAGAGAGAGAGAGATAGAGAGAGAGAGAAAGAGAGAGAGAGAATGTTCAATACCGTATTGCAAGAAGATATCATGGAGAAGTATTTATCATTGGACATTCTTAGGGAAATAAGGAAATCAAGGAAATTCATCCATTATTGTCCTGTCCTTTGAGTTGGCAATCCTGCCATTCCTCCCCTGCAAGTTGGTCTTTCCTAATTTTACATTTGGATGCTATGAAAATCAGAGATATAATTGCTATTGGTTATAATGGTTCTTTCTTACTAAATCTATGTAGTATAAATGAAAAATGAAGGTATTGTATGAGTCAGCCTTAGGGCAGCTAAGTGGCTAGATTGCTAGAACACAGGGCTTGAAGTCAGGAAAACCCATCATCCTGAGTTCAAACTTGGCCTCAGACACTTCCTGTGTGACCCCAGGCAAGTCACTTAATCCTGTCTGCCTCAGTTTCCTCATCTATAAAATGAGCCAGAGAAGAAAATGGAAAACCACTCTAGCGTCTTTGCCAAGAAAACCTCACATGGGGTCATGAAGCATTAGAAACAAAGTAATAATAACAAAACTTTTATGGTTTTGAATGCTAAAACTATATATATATACATAATGAGTATATATAATAAATGAGTATAATATAAAGATGAGTAAGATGTAGTACTNGCATCAGTGATATGAGTTACTGTTCCAGAAGTATTTCCCACATTTGGGCTGCTCATCTTTATCTATGTTCACTCATCCCACTTACAGTTTGTGAGAATGTGCCCCACCTTTATATGACAAATTTCCTATAAAAAATCTTACTGGCTATTTCATTAAGTGTTTTTGTTTTGAATTATTTGTTTCCTCTAGTTGATTAGATAAAAATAAACATGTCAGTAAGGGTTTGCAAACTATTATTTGGACTAGATGTTTACTCTGAAACTTGGATGGTGTAATGGTGGTGGGGGCGGGGAGTGCCACAAGTATTACAATCATATATACCTCTCTATAAATGTTACAATTTCCCTACTAGGCTACAGTTTCCTTTTGGGCCAGTACTACATCTTACTCATCTTTATATTATACTCATTTATTATATATACTCATTATGTATATATATATATGTATATATATATACTCAGCATAATTCCCTAATTATAGTAGGTGCTCAATAAACTGTGAAATGAATAGCTGAACTTAGGAAAGTTATTTTAACTTTTTAGACTTCAGTAAACAATAAAAAGAAAGGGTTAAATTAAATGGCCTTATTTAATATTCTATGATTCTATTATTATTAAGAAAAAAACTAAAAACAATAAGCCCTCATTCAGGGGCAAAAGCTCAGAATCCTAAGCCATTCTGTCTTTTGTTGGTCCACGTCTTATTTTTGCCACTTCATCTTCTTACTCATCTGTTGTATCTATATGCTGATTTTTCTAGGCTCTTAAACTAGTTAAATTTTAGAATCATTTGATTCAGACTTTACTTCACAACATTTCTGAAAAGCTTAGATCAAGGTATTCTAAATTGGATACCACAAGCGTGAGAACAAAAACAGTTGTTCTCAGTGCAATGTTAAAATTTTGTCTTTATTGTTTCTAGCATATTGTTGTGTGCCTCTCATGTCCTCACTTGCCTCTTAGTTGGTTGTTACTTTTAATGGACCTTTTACTAGTTCCATTGGTCTCCTGTTCTATGATATTTTTGCCATTGCCTCTCTTCATAATTGCACATCCCCTTTTAAAAGTCATCTAAACTGCTCATTTTCTTCCTTCTTTTAGGATTTGGGATGCCATCTTCTTGTTCAGTTTCCTTGAACAAAAATGGTAGTTATTAATCTTCCCTTAGTACATCTACGTAAAAAATAAAAAAAGTAGAGATATCTCTGATCTCTGATTTGGTGGCTAAATGGAAAATGGATTCCAAAAGAGTTTTCACCTGAAATAATCTTCTGTAGTGGCAAAGAGGACTAAAATCTTAGCTTTGGACTGATGTTTTAGTAGCAGAATTATAAAGGTCTTGGCATTACCTCAGTGATAAGGGCTAGAATAAAAGAAGACTGCTTTGAAGGAATAAAAAGGGCATTATCTTAAAGAGATATATTATTACTAATAACAAGAACTCATATTCCTATAGTCTTTAAAAGTTTAAATGCTGGCCTTTGAGGCAGGAAAGAAAATCATTATTATCCTCATTTTACAGATGATGAAACTGAAGCCCAATGTGGTCATAAGTCTAAGTTAAGTTGAGTCGAGCTAATTAAATAAAATAAATTTATGAACTTATTTATTCATTAAACAACAATTTGCAATTAGACATTATGAGGCATGTAGGCATCAGAGTGAGTAAAGTGCTCAAATTGGAATTATGAAGATATGAGTATAAATCTTGCCTGAGATAATTTGTAGCTCTGTAACCCTGGCAAGTCACTTATCTTCTCAGCTCTAGTTTCTTTGGCATGGGCTGTCTTCTTTGCCTGGAATGCTCTACCCCTACACTTTGATCTCTTGTAGCTAGTCCAGTGGAATATAATATTAAGTACTTAATGCATTTGAACTGAATTAAGTTGAATTTTCTAATAGCTATCAAAGCACTAAGTAAGCAGTATTTTCATACAGTGTCCATAGAAATTCCATGAATTCTCTTCTTTCTTCTGGGCACATAGTACCTTTAGCTGAAGCTGCTTTCCTAACTTTATCATCATTGGCTTTTCAAAACTTTTACTCTCCCTTTTCTAAATACCAACAGATTTCTTCACCTTTCTGTCTTCCTTCTCTTACACAACAATTGACTTCTCTGAAAAAAGGAGATTATATCTCAAGGGACACACTAGATCTTAAGAATTATCATTCAGTCCTAATATCCTCCCAAATGTGATTGATTTTCTTACACTAGCATTCTCAAAAGTCCACGTGTATTCATAATTAAAATATAAAAAAACCCTTCTGCTCATCAGAATACAAATAGTCCATGAATATGACCAATAAATCTGTACATTGGAAAGGAAGAGGATCAGGGTCTCTATTTATTTTCTTTTTGTCTGTTTGCTTTTTGCTGCAGTTGTTTCTCTAGTTCAATATTATTAGATCCCAAAGGGCAAATTAGGAATAAATATGGGAAAGAAAATCGAGGAGGGGTTCCCAATTCTGGTTCATAGTACTCAAAGGTATTTCTAGTTATCTCAGGGGGCATTGTGAATTGCTAAAAGCAACTTACCTTTATTTAGTCAACAAATAAATGGGATAACCTCTGGTAGGAGTGGGAAATTTCTTGAAATAAAAGTAGATTGGTATTTTTCATTTCCCAAATTGTTGGCAACTTTAGTTTAGAGCCCTGTAAGTATGCAGCCATTTTGAACCTGACAAAGGATTTGCTTGGTTGGGATTGTAATAAAAGCTACCTAACTCTGAGGTTTGAAACTAAAATGTGGGAAGAGGCAAAAGATCTAATTGTTACAAATGTAGTCTGTGAGATAATGTTGGGCCCTGTTTTATGTCTACTACTGGTCTGCCCATGATAAAATGCAGATAATAATATGCTGATAATATCCTATCTCCTAGAGCAGTGATGGGCAAACTTATTTTTTCATTTAATAATTTTTATTTTTTAGAAAAGTTAACATGGTTACATGATTCATGCTCTTACTTTCCCCTTCACCCCCTGACATCTTCCCCCCCCCCCCATAGCTGATGAGCATTCCCACTGGTTTTAAAATGTGTCATTGATCAAGACCTATTTCCAAATTGTTGATAGTTGCATTTGTGTGGTAGTTTCGAGTCTACATCCCCAATCATGTCCACCTCAACCCATGTGTTCAAGCAGTTGCTTTTTTTTCTGTGTTTCCTCTCCTGTAGTTCTTCCTCTGAATGTGGGTAGTTTTCTTTACCATAAATCCCTCAGAGCTGTCCTGGGTCATTGCATTGTTGCTGGTACAGAAGTCCATTACATTCTATTTTACCACAGTGTATCAGTCTCTGTGTACAGTGTTCTTCTGGATCTGCTCCTTTTGCTCTGCATCAATCCCTGAATCTTTCCAGTTCACATGGAATTCCTCCAGTTTATTATTCCTTTTAGCACAATAGTATTCCATCATCAGCATATACCACAATTTGTTAAGACATTCCCCAATTGAAGGACATACCCTCATTTTCCAGTTTTTTGCCACCACGAAAAGTGCGGCTATAAACATTTTCGTACAAGTCTGTTTATCTATGATCTCTTTGGGGTACAAACCCAACAATGGTATGGCTGGATCAAAGGGTAGGCATTCTTTTATAGCCCTTTGCGCATAGTTCCAAATTGCCAGCCAGAATGGTTGGATCAGTTCACAACTCCAGCAGCAATGCATTAATGTCCCAATTTTGCTACATCCCCTCCAGCATTCATTGCTCTCCCCTTCTCTCATTTTAGCCAATCTGCTAGGTGTGAGGCGATACCTCAGAGTTGTTTTGATTTGCATTTCTCTAATTATTAGAGATTTGGAACACTTTCTCATGTGCTTATTGATAGTTTTGATTTCTTTATCTGAAAATTGCCTATTCATGTCCCTTGACTATTTATCAATTGGGGAATGGCTTGATTTTTTTATACAATTGATTTAACTCCTTGTATATTTGAGTAATTAGACCCCTGTCAGAGTTTTTTGTTATAAAGATTTTTTCCCAATTTGTTGTTTCCCTTCTGATTTTGTTTGCATTGTTTTTGTTTGCACAAAAGCTTTTTAATTTAATATAATCAAAATTATTTATTTTACATTTTTTAATTTTCTCTAACTCTTGCTTGGTTTTAAAATCTTTCCTTTCCCAGAGATCTGACAGGTATACTATTCTGTGTTCACTTAATTTTTTTATAGTTCCCCTCTTTATATTCAATTCATTCACCCATTCTGAATTTATCTTGGTGTAGGGTGTGAGATGTTGATCTAAACCTAATCTCTCCCATATTGTTTTCCAAATTTCCCAGCAGTTTTTGTCAAATAGTGGATTTTTGTCCACAAAAGTTGGGCTCTTTGGGTTTATCATACACTGTCTTGCTGACGTCACTTACCCCAAGTCTATTCCACTGATTCTCCCTTCTGTCTCTTAGCTAGTACCATATTGTTTTGATGATCGCTGCTTTATAGTATAGTTTAATATCTGGTACGGCTCATCTGTCAGTCTCTTTCGAAGTTTCATTGTATTGTATTCTACTCATTGTATTCGTCAGATCAGGAATAATGTTGCACAGCCCAATAGAACATTTCATGGGGCCTCATCTGGCCCGCAGGCTGTAGTTTTGCCCATCACTGTCCTAGAGTTACCATGAGATCAAATGAAATATATTTGTAAAGTACTTGATACTGCCTAGCACATAGTAGGTGCTGTGTAAAAGTTTATTATCATTATCATTATAGCCAGTTCTGCTTCAGGGATCTCTGTCTCATGGCCACCCTGATATACATGTATCTTTTGGGAAATTGGAGTGTGTTCTCTCATCACTCAGATGTTCATGCAGTCTGGAGCTAAGAAGAATTTTTAAAAATCATTTATTCTACTCTCATTTCTTATTGAGGGTATAGAAACCTGTGATTTAGACAGTATTAGGAATTTCTAATAAAGAAACTGCTTTCTCACATTAGATCAACAAATATTCTTCAAATTATGGTTTGAAAGAATCACCTAAAGTGCTGAGAGATAAAGTAACTTTCTGAAGGTTATAGCCAGTATTTTTCAGAGACAGAACTTGAACCCAGGCCTTGTCCGAATTTCAGTTTGGACCACAACCTGTTATCTCACCAGTTTCATCTCTTCTTAAGTCTACCACTGTATAGACTTATCAATGAGTTTTTCTATTTGCATTTTGCCTGGTGTATCATTAGAACAAATAAAGAAGTTTTTGCCCATTTTTCTCATCATTTCATGGAAACCTAGAAAGCCTTCTAGCTGGTCTTTTTTGTTGAGAAATACTAGCTTTATGGTAAGATAAATGATGTGAAGAATAAAATGAAGTCCCATTTGATCAGAATTCCAGAGGAGTGGGCTTCTGAAGGTAGGGGGTGGGCAAAAGTTCTGAGACCAAAGATAAAAGGTAAAATCTAGGCCACTTAGATGGAGGAATTGCATTGCAGCAATGCAACATTTTAGAGTTGCTTTTGTTTTAAATAGAAAAGCATTCAGAATACAGCCTCAAAAACATATGTAGGTGTCTGCAAGCATTTCCCCTTTTGGGGGAAGGGGATTTGGCTTCTGTTCACTCCCTCTGGAGCTGTGAACTTTCTATAACTCGGAGACTAGTATCCTCTCGCTACATCTCATTTCCAAACTTCATGAAAAACGATGTGTCAGACACCAAAGTGATTTCAATTTGGCAAATAGTTCGAGAAACTAGACTACTGATTGCTTTGAAATAGATTCAGTGGGGTACAGAACAGTTGAATACCACAAAACTATTTATTTCAAGTCTGAAAAAATGTCAACTCAGGGTTTTAAAAAGTAAATAAAAAGGCCTTAGTTAAGTCAACCAATAAGGTATGGTACTTTCTCCACACTTACCTTTAGACATGGTATTGCACAGAACACAAGGTCACAGATTTAAAGGTAGAGGACCACAGAGGATAAATACCTTCTGGTTCATAGTTACTGCCAACAAATTCTTCAAACTCTCCTTTCTTCACTGTAGAACTTATTTTTTCCTTTTTAATAAATTTGTTCTTAATCTTTTTTTTTTCAGTAACCTCTTTCCAAGTCCCCCATTCCTCAGGGTCAAAAGAGGTAGGGATTCTTCAAGAAGATAATATTAATAGTGGAAGAAAATATTGACTCCCTGAATGAAAATGAGGAAACAAAATAAAAGAAAACATATTTTACTAGACAATAAATTGAAATTTAAAAAATGGAAATGGTGATGTTAGAGATCAAGCCCAGTTGTGAAAGAATGGCAACAGGATAGGGAGCAGAAAATGCCAAAAAATCAGGCAGGCACCAGAGATCTAGTCCTAGAGGAAACCAGAGTCTAGAAAGATCAGATGAGTAATGTAAATCCAAAAAAAGAAAAAAAATATGAATTTAGGGAAGTTGTGGTAAGGCTAAAAAACTTTGCAGCCAGAAGGAAAGACAATTTATTCCATTTATTTATCCATTTATTCTTTTTGTTTTTGTCGTTCACTTGTTTCAGTTATGCCTGACTCTTCGTGATCTCATTCAGGGTAAAGATACTGGAGTATTTTGTCATTTCCTTCTCCAGCTTATTTTACAGATGAGGAAACTGAGGTAAATGGAGTTAAGTAATTTGGCCAGAGTTGTAGAGCTAGTAAATGTAAGCCTAAATGTAAAATCAGGCAGATGAGCCTTCCTGACTCCAAACCTGGCATTCTATCCACCTCACCATTTAAATGCCCATACCGTTTTGATGACTGTTGCTTTATAGTACAGTTTAATATCTGGTACTGCTAGACCACCTTCCTTCACATTTTTTTCCTTATTTCCCTTGATATTCTTGAACTTTTGTTATTCCAGATGAACTTTGTTATAGTTTTTCCTAATTCAGTAAAAAAGTTTTTTAGTAGTTTGATAGGTATGGTGCTAAATAGGTAAATTAGTTTGGGTAGAATGGTCATTTTTATTATGTTAGCTCATCCTACCCAAGAGCAATCAATGTTTTTCCAATTGTTTAGATCTAGTTTTAATTGTTTGGAAAGTGTTTTGTAGTTGTTTTCATATAATTCCTGTGTTTGTTTTGGTAGATAGATTCCTAAGTATTTTATATTGTCTATGGTGATTTTAAATGGTGTTTCTCTTTCTACCTCTTGCTGCTGTGATGTGTTGGAAATATATAGAAATGCTGATGATTTATGTGCATTTATTTTGTATACTGCAATTTTGCTAAAGTTGTTTATTATTTCTACAAGCTTCTTAGTTGATTCTCTAGGATTTTTTAAGTAGACCATCATATCATCTGCAAAGAGTGATTGCCTATTTTGATACCTTCAATTTCATTTTCTTCTCTAATTGCTACTGCTAGTGTTTCTAGTACAATGTTAAATAATAGAGGTGATAATGGGCATCCTTGTTTCACTCCTGATCTTATTAGAAAGGCTTCTAATTTATTTTCATTGCATATGATGCTTATTGATGGTTTTAGGTATATAAATGTTTATTATTTTTAGGAAAGGTCCTTCTATTCCTATACTTTCCAGGGTTTTCAATGGGAATGGATACTGTATTTTGTCAAAGGCTTTTTCAATATCTATTGAGATAATCATCTGATTTTTGTTTGTTAGATTATTTATATGGTCAATAATGTGGATGGTTTTCCTAATGTTGAACCATCGTTGCATTCCTGGTATAAATCCCACCTGATCATGGTGGATGATCCTCTTGATCACTTGCTGGAGTCTCTTTGCTAGTATTCTATTTAAGATTTTTGCATCTATGTTCATTAGGGAGATTGGTCTGTAGTTTTCTTTCTCTGTTTTTGGTCTCCCTGGCTTTGGAATCAGTACCATATTTGTGTCATAAAAGAAATTTGGTAGGACTCCTTCTTTGCTTATTATATCAAATAATTAGTATAGTATTGGGATTAGTTGCTCTTTGAATGTCTGATAGAATTCACTTGTGAATCCATCAGGCCCTGGCAATTTTTTCTTAGGGAGTTCTTTAATGGCTTGTTCAATTTCTTTTTCTGATGGATTATTTAGGTATTCTGTTTCTTCTGCTGTTAATCTAGGCAATTTGTATTTTTCTAAATATTCATCCATATCTCCTAGATTGCTATATTTATTGCCATATAATTGGGCAAAATAGTTTTTAATGATTGCCTTAATTTCCCCTTCATTAGAGGTGAGGTCTCCCTTTTCATCTTTGATACTGTCAGTTTGGTTTTCTTCTTTCCTTTTTTTATTAGATTGACCAGTACTTTGTCTATTTTATGTTTTTTCAAAATACCAGCTTCTAGTCTTATTTATTAATTCAATAGTTTTTTTACTTTCGATTTTATTAATTTCTCCCTTGATTTTTAGTATTTCTAATTTAGTTTTCATCTGGGGATTTTTAATTTGTTTGCTTTCTAATTTTTTAAGTTGCATGCCCAATTCATTAATCTCTGCCCTCCCTAATTTGTTAATATATGCAATCAAGGATATAAATTTTCCCCCTGAGTACTGCCTTGGCTGCATCCCACAGAGTTTGGTAGGATGTCTCATCATTGTCATTTTCTTCAATGAAATTGTTGATTGTTTCCATGATTTCTTCTTTGACTAGCTGGTTTTGGAAAATCATATTATTTAATTTCTAATTAGTTTTTGATTTGCCTATCCAGGTGCCCTTACTAACTTTTATTTTTATTTCATTATGATCTGAGAAGGTTACATTTATTATTTCTATTCTTTTGCATTTGTTTACAATGTTTCTATGCCCTATTACATGGTCAATCTTTGTGAATGTACCATGTGCAGCTGAAATAAAGGTGTATTCCTTTTTGTCCCTATTTATTTTTCTCCACATATCTATTAAATCTAATTTTTCTAGGACTTCATTCATCTCTCTTACCTCTTTCTTATTTACTTTTTGGTTTCATTTATCTAGATCTGAAAGAGGAATATTTAGATCTCCCACTAGTGTGGTTTTACTATCTATTTCCTTCTTGAGATCTGCCAGTTTCTCCTTTAAGAATCTGGTTGCTATGCCATTTGGTGCATACATATTGAGCAATGTTATTTCCTCATAGTCTATACTGCCTTTAATCAGGATGTAAAGAACTTCCCTGTCTTTTTTAATCATATCTATTTTTACTTTGGCTTTGTCAGAAATCATAATTGCCACTCCTGCCTTCTTTTTCTCATTTGACGCCCAGAAGATTTTGCTCAAACCCTGAACCTTAAACTTGTGTATGTCCACCCACCTCATATGTGTTTCTTGTAGACAACATATGGTAGGATTTTGATTTCCAATCTATTCTGCTATTTGCTTCCTTTTTATGGGTGAGTTTATCCCATTCACATTCAGAGTTATATTTATCAGTTGTGTATTCTTCAACATTTTGGTATCCTCTCCTAGTTCTACTCCTTCTTCTTACACTATTTCCTTTTAAACCAATGGTTTGCTTTATTCCAGTAACCCTTGTCCCCTCCCTTGATTTACTTCCCTTTCTACCCCCTCCCTTATTATTCCACTCTTTTTATTTTTAAGGCCTAATGAATTCCCTCCCCCTTCTTCTCCCCTTCCTTTTTTGACCTCCCCACTCCCCTGCTCCCCTTGGTTTATCCCTTCTGACTTTCTCAGTAGGGTTAGATAGAGTTTTATATCCCAATGGATAAAGCTACTCTTACCTCTCAGAGTTAATTACACTGAGAATAAGGTTTAAATATTACCTCTTAATGCTCTCTTCCTCTCCTTCTGATAATAGTATTCATCCCTTCCCTTTCCCATGCCCCCTTTGTGTGTAATAGAATATCCTATTTTCTTATTCATTCAATTTTCTCTTGGTGTCCTCTACTATTCACCTCCCTCTTTCCCACACCCATATCATCTTAGACCATTTAATATTCCAGACTCTCCCTATGAATAATTCTTCTAATTACTATAATAGTGAATACTATAATAGTGAATAGAGTTCCTTACAGAGAATTATACATAACATTTCTCCACATAGGAATACCAATAATTAGATCATATTGAAGCCCTTAAAGAGGCAAATTTTAAAAATACGAGTTTTCTTTCCTTGCCCTCCATTTCTTATTTACCTTTTCATGTTTCTCTTGATTTTTGTGGTCGGATATCAAACTTTCCATTCAGTCCTGGTCTTTTCTGTGCAAATACTTGGAAATCTTCTATCTTGTTGAATGCCCAAACTTTTCCCTGAAAGTAAATAGTTAGTTTTGATGGGTAGGCGATCCTTGGTTTTAGACACAGTTCTCTTGCCTTTCTGAATATCATATTCCAAGCTTTGTGGTCTTTTAGTGTGGAGGCTGCCAGATTCTGTGTGATCCTGATTGGTGCTCCTTGATATCTGAATTGTCTCTTTCTGGCTTCTTGTAAAATTTTTTTCTTTTAGTTGGAAGCTCTTGAATTTTGCTGTCATATTCCTGGGGGTTGTCTTTTCTGGGTCTAGTGTAGAGGGTGATCTATGGATCCTTTCAATGTCTATATTGCCCTCTTGTTGTAGAACTTTAGGGCAATTTTGCTGAATAATTTCTTTTAGTATGGAGTCCAAATTTCTATTAATTTCTGCTTTTTCAGGAAGACCAATGATTCTCAGATTGTCTATGCTAGATCTGTTTTCTTGGTCTGTCATTTTCTCATTGAGATATTTCATGTTTCCTTGTATTTTATCAGTCTTTTGACTTTGTTTTATTTGTTCTTGCTGTCTTGAGAGATCATTAGCTTCTAATTGTTCAGTTCTAGCCTTTAGGGACTTTTGGTTTTCCTTTTCAATCTGGTCATTTCTGGTCTTCAACTTACTTGCCTCACTTTCCAATTGTGAAATTCTGCCTTTAAATTGTTATTTTCTTGCCAGATTTTGGTCTTCAATTTGCTTGCCATTTCGTTTGATTTTGGGGCATCTTTCTCCAATTGGGAGTTTCTGTCTTCTAACCTGTTAATTTCCTTTTGAGCTATTTCCCACTTCTCTCGCCAAATCTCTTCCATCTTTCTCATCATCTCAGATTTGAATTCTTCAATATCTTATGGTCAGCTTTCATTATTTTGGGAAGGTTTGGATATGATTATTTTTTTGTTCTCCTCTGCTGTTTGCTCTGTTGTCTGGATTTTATCTGTGTAAAAGTTGTCGAGTGTTACAGATTTTTTCTTGATGATCTTTCTCTTTTGGGGTTCTTGTCTCTGGCTTGCCATTGTTAGCCCTGCACCCTCTCAGGTTTATCCTCACACTCAGGGTCTGTCTGTGCTCTTTAGGCTCCTGAGGTCTCAGGTCTAGTTGTTCTCATGGTCAAGGCTCCTGGTGGTCCCCTTTCTTGTTCCTCTGTGGAACAGTCTCAGGGCACTGCTTCCACAGTCATGCACCCCTCTGCACTGGGTCCCCACTCAAGGTCTGTGCCTGTGCTCAGGATCCAAGTCCTTGCCTGCCCTCAGGATCCGTGCCTTTGCTTGAGTCTGTACCCGCACTTGTGCCTGCGCTCAGGGTCTGTGTTCAAAGTCTACGTTCATTCTTTAGCCTCTTGGGGTCTTAAGTCTTGCTGCTCTCAGGAGCAGGCCCTGGTGAGCCCAGGTATCTGCCAAGGACTTAATGCGTGCCCCAAACTTGCTCTAACTCTTGTGATCTGGCTTTGGCACTGTAGGTGGTGTGGGGTAGGGAGGGGGTTGCTCAGCTAGTGTTTTCGTGAGAACTGTTTCACCCCTTTATAGCATGGAAAAGCCCCAATTCCACATATCTCCAATGCTGTGCCCTGTTGTGTGGTCCCTTTGTTCCTCTGGATTTGTTTTTATGTCTTCTTGAGGAGTCCTATATGTTTTGGGTAGGAGAGATTAAGCAGGTGCTTTTTACTCTGCTGCCATCTTAACCAGGAAGTCCCCCAGACTCAGTTATCTAATATCTTGATAATTTTAAGAAAAAATGGAAAAAGAAAGGAAGAGGCATACACTGTTGGCAGGGCAGGGAAAGGAAAGTAAGGGGAAATTATCTCACATAATCAGGGTGTACAAGTAAACATCTATACAAAGAAGAAAGAAGAAATGAGGAGTGGCTAACACTTGAACCTCACTCTCATCTGAATTGATCAGAAGAATAAAACATACACATATATACAGAGTAGAGTACTGAAATATATTTCACTCAACTGAGAAAAAGGAAGGAAAGGGGAGAAAGGAAGAGGGAGAATTAGAGGAGGGGGATGGACTAAGGAAGGGTATATTTATAAGTAAAGTAAATTATAAAGGTATACAAAAATATTTATAGCTCTTTTTAGGTGGCAAAGAATGGGAGACTTAGGGGGAGTGCTAAGAGATTGGGGAATAGATGAACAAGTTATGATGTATAAATGTGATGGAATACTATTATGTTGATATTTTCAGCATAATGACAAACCAGGATTCCAGAGGACAATGTTGAAGGACTAATATGTCTCCTATTAGAGAGTTGAGGTCCTCAAAATGCAGAATAAGATGAATATTTTTTAGGTAATGATCAATGTGAAAAATTTTTATTTGATTATATATGTTTGTAATGAGTCTTGTTTTTCTTTTGTTTTGGGGTTAGTGAGGGATTGGTGTAGAAGGACAAGATGGTGCATCCTGGTGCTTAAAACAGAAAGAACATCATATAAAGCAACAGAAATATTGTTTGAAGAATAATTTATATATGTACACCTCCAAAGAAAAAAACTGAAAAAATAAAAATAAGACAGGATTTTATATATATATATTTACATCTTTTTGTTAAATGATGCTGTTTCTAATTGGAGCAAGGGGAGGAGGGAGGTTGTTTATTGGGTATTTTAAAGTAACAAACAAACAAAAAGAAATAAATTTAAATTTTTAAAAAAGGTAAAGGAATTCTGATCAAAATGATAACCAACTCCTGAAGATGCATGATGAAACATGCTGCTACCACTTGACAGAGAGATGATGGACTCATTGTGTAGGCTGAGACATGCTTTTTTTAGACACATTCTTCTAGACAATGAGAAATTTTGTTTGATGATACATGTTTGTAACAGGAGTTTTGTTTTTCTCCTTTTCTCATTGGAGAGCATGGAGAGAAAAGGAAAGGGAGAAAAGGCTGATCTCTGAAAATAAAATTTAATATAAACAAAAGAAAATAAATGTGCCAGCTATTTGTGATTGTCTTTTGTATAACTAGCATTTGGTAGAGAGAACTAACCCTGCAATAGCAAGCTAAGTTTCACCCTCCCTTAAAAGTCACCATAAGAAATAGCAGTAACCTCATTTCCCCCTAAATATTCCATCCCTAGAACACCAATATTTGAAGTATGTGTCTAGAAATAATTCTAGCCCAATAAACATCTTGGGAGACAGATGAGGAGAGGATAGTTGTGCATTAGATTGCAGATAAGATATCTCTTCATGGGACAGAGGAATTCATTTTAGATTTAGAAAGTAAAAAACTACTATAATAATATTCTACATACATCTGAATGTGTATCAAGTATGTTCCAAGTAATTTCAGGAGGATGATAGCAACTAGGGCTATTAGGGAAAGGCCTGGCATAGGAGGTGGTACTTGAACTGAGGTTTGACAAAAGCTTAACTTCTTAAGAGGTTAAAGTGGACGGGAGGTCACCTCGACCAGAGAATTCACCCTTACCAAAGCAGGTGGTACTTGGTCCTGATTAAGTCTGAATCAGAGGTCTATGGCTTCCTGGAAGTTCATATCAGTACAAAGAGCAAATACCAGAGGAAAGCCAGAAAATGGAAAGCAGGAAATGAGACATCATTCTCAAATGACACAAAGGAAAAATAGGGAAACAGGCTTTAAATAGTAAAAAAAAATGCAAGGGAAGCAGAAAGACAAATGATTTGGGGACATTTGCAGGCCACATCATCCTACCACTATATGAAATCCCAGAATGTATGAATTTGAAGAGATGTTAGAAAATACCTAATCCTAGAATTCTTAATCTGAGGTCTGCAGACCCCAAAATGTTCATAAGCATATTTCAAGGTGTCTGTGAAGTCACATGGCAAAAAAATGGCATGTTTATTTTTTGCCGACCTTGAAATGAAATTTAGTATTTCATCTAATTAGAAATAAAAAAAAATTATTTTGAGAAGTTATCAACTGGCTCTAGCAGATTGCCTAGGGGACTAATGACATAAAAAAGAACCCCCTATTTAGTCTAGTTCCCTCATTTTACAGAAAAACAGTCCAGAGAGGTTAAGAAGGGACTTTTTCAAAGTCACACAGCTAATTAGTGACAATCAAGAATTGAACCCAGGTAACAAATTCCCAATGCTGTGTATTATGCTTGATCAAGAGATAGCTATCTAGGAGGCAGCTGGGTGGCTCAGTGGATTGAGAGCAAGGCCTAGAGATGGGAGGTCCTAGGTTCATATCTGGCCTCAGACACTTCCCAGCTGTGTGACCCTGGGCAAGTCACTTGACCCTCATTGCCTACCCTTACCACTCTTCTGCCTTGGAACCAATACACAGTATTGATTCTAAGACAAGGGTAAGGATTAAAAAAAAGAGATAGCTATCTAATGCCTTCTTTGACTTCTCAGAGATAAGAAAAGGAATAGTTTGTCAATTAAGAATTCAAATCAGAAAGGAGAACTAGAGAACAGGTACTGTATAATCTATATACATAATTGTATTATTGAGGGGGATGGAGATTGGTTTTAAATAAAATTACTAGACTATCATAAAATTTGGCTTGGAAGCAATAAAATAGTGAATGGACAGCTAAGTGGCATAGTGAGTAGAGTATGGGACCTGGATGTAGAAAGACATCAACATCATCCTAAATTAAAATCTGGCCTCAACATTTATTATTTATGTGAACTACATAAGTCACTTAAACTTGTTTGCCTCAATTTCCTCATTTTCAAAATGAGTTGGAGAAGGCATGACAAACTACTCCAGCATCTTTGCCAAGAAAACCCCAAAATGTGGCCATGAACAGTTGGACATGACTGAAAAATGATTGAGCAAATGGATTTGAATATGATCTTCTCCTGTTTGAAAATTATTGCTTTTGGAGTCAAGGTTAAAATCCCTAACCTAGTATTCAAGGCTCTTGAACTAGACTATCCAGGCATTACTCCCCTATGTGAATCCTCTGCTTTGCTCTGCCAAACTAGCTTATCCGCCGTCTTTGAAACGAGTATTTTCTTTTCTCATCTCGTTATATTTGTGCATACTATTGTATCCACTTAGAATGCTCTTTTCCTCCTCTCTGCATGCCCACAGTTTGCTAGATTAGGAGTTGGGACAAGCTGGGTTCTAGACTCCTTCCCTCCCCCAACTCTTCTACTTTAGGGAAGTCAGTTAAGTTCTCCAAGCCTTGGTTTTCTTATTTATAAAATAGTGTTCAATATATCTGACTTGTTTTTTTCCCCAGATTTCTGAGGATAAGAAGAGAACTTGATGTGAAACTCTTTCAAAATCATGAGGCACTATGGAAGTAGAAAGTAGTAATTCTTTCTAAAGAGCAGGGAATGAAAAAGAAATAAGCATTTATATAGCTTCTGCTCAATACTAGGCACTATGTTAAGTACTTTACAAATATTATTTAATTTGATTCTCATAACAACCCTTAGAGGCAGGTGCTGTTACTATTCTCATTTTACATTTGAGGGAACTGAGGCAAATAAAGGTTAAGTGACTTGCCCATGGTCATACCAACTAATTAATGTTGAGATAGAATTTGAACTTAGGTACACCTGACTCCAGATCCATCACTGTAAACCATTGTACCACCTGATTGTCTTTTAAGCACCTTTCAATAATAATAACTCTGATAAAATTTCTTCTTTAGTGTCTTTCCTGGTCTCTCTTCAGCTTGAAATGCCCCTTTATAGCAATTATTGTTCATGTATTTTATTTGACAATTAATCAGATATTGTCATTCATAGGACTAGAGTGGGAAGGAATCTCAGAGGCTCTCATTTAATAAATGAAGAAACTGAGGACCAGAGAGATTGTAACATCTCCAATGTCACATGGATAGTGAAAAAAAATTTAAAATTCTTTGTTATTTTGAGCTACTTTAAAAAATTTGTATTATCAGGAGTCAGAGTAGCTCAGGGAACATAATGCTGGATTTGGAGACAGAAAAGTCTCAGTTCTGATGTTTACTAGCTGCATGTTCCTGAACTAGTCATTTAGTGTATCAAAGCCTTAGTTTCCTTACCTGTAAATTGGATCTAATGACACTTACGTTATCTACATCACAAAGAAGTGTGGTAAGGAAACACTTTTGAAGTCTTGAGAATATTATGATGGGTTTAAGGATTTTTTTTCATTTATGTCATGAGTTACCATGACCAATAAAATTCATTCTCCCATGACCAACCTTTTGATGATGAGCCTTTTTTTACTTAGGTTATTATTAGTCATTTTTCAGTTGTGTCCAGCTCTTTGTGACTCCTTTTGGAATTTTTTTTGGCAAAGAGACTTGAGTAGTTTGCCATTTCCCTCTCCAGATCATTTTACAGATGAGGAAACTGAGCCAAATAGAATTAAATGACTTGCCAAGGG
Organism: Gracilinanus agilis; assembly: GCF_016433145.1. Lineage (NCBI taxonomy): Eukaryota > Metazoa > Chordata > Mammalia > Didelphimorphia > Didelphidae > Gracilinanus > Gracilinanus agilis. The sequence goes on along the minus strand of NC_058133.1, from coordinate 402,473,502 downwards.
TCATACAGCTGCTAAGTATCTAAGGCTGGATTTGACTTAGTAAAATAAAACTTCCGGAATCTAGCCCTGGCATTTTATCCACTGCACCACCTTGCTGCTTTACTTAAGAATGCCTATAGAATCTGTCACCAAACCCTCAAAATCTTTAGCAATGAAAATGATGTCTAGTTATCTATACCAGAAAAACAAGGTGGATAAAAAATAGACATGCCTTACCCAGATTATGAAACATAGCCACTGTTTTGGTGCATCTGTGGAATGTTTAAAGTTGAGTCTTCTTTGGTTTCCAACAGGGACTCCAAAAAGGCAGAGGATCAAAGATTTCCTTTGCAGCTTTTGACTTTGCACTTAGGGGGAAAAAATTAATTGGAAAGAGGGACCGAATAATATACGGACTCGAAGAGTGGAGAATCAATATTCTGCAGGAGAAAATCTTATGAAATCTTTTTAAAATAGGCTAAATGTGTTCAAAAATACAACCTTAGTGACCTGTATCCTCGGGATCAAAAAATAAAATTGGCTGAATTGGCTGCAGTCTTCAAACATATGAAGAGTTCTTTTATAAGATGGTCACCAGCTGTTCTTAATTTCTAATAGATCTAAAGCTTACAGAGACCTCAGACAAGGGGATTTTAACCTTTTTTTTATGTCCCAGACCCCTTTAGCATTGGCGAAGCCTATGAATCAATTTGCAGAATAATGTGATTTAAAAAAATCAAAATGGAAGAAAATATATAATTTTTCCCACTCAAATTTATAGTCCCCTGATATCTATCCTTGGATACTTTGGGGGTCCAGGCTAAAATCCCCTGGTGATTAAATCCAACCCCTTATTTTACAGAGGAAGAAACTAAAGTTGAAAAAGGTTAAATCAAGCCCAAGGTCATAATAGCAGAATAAAGCAAGCAAGAGCCAAATCTTGGTCTTCGGATTCCAAATTCAACTTCCCACTTTCTTATGCTACTTCTCAGTAGAGTCTATGAAGGAGAAAGACACCAAAGAGTAGAGCATTCCAAATATAGATTAGGTATAAAAATAAGTAGTACAAATTTTTAAACATTGGGAATGTGTGGAAATTCTTCAGGATTACACAGCTAGTAAGCTAGCAAATCATTTTACCTTGTTTGCCTCAGTTTCCTGAGAAGATCAAGGAACATTATGGAATCTTCTTTCTAAATAGTATGGGTAGGCATTTTTCTGGGCTGATCTATGTGTGGGGCCAGACTGAAGGTGAGAGAATAAACCAAGTGATTTCTTTCAGGTCATTTCCAAGTCTAAGATTCCATGAAATCTCCTCCTTGGTGTTTTTTCATTAATTGACTTAACTACTTCTCATAACACAGAGCTGTGCTACCTGGTGAGATCCAAGAACATAGTACAACATGTGCCTTTGACTGGCTGCTCTGCCAAAAGTACTATTTGTTTGAACTGGATAGACTCATTTCCTGTAGAATTTAAGGAGTTACCAGCTCTTTAAAAGAAAAAATCCCAACCCTTCTCCAGTGAGTGAGGCATTTCTGTATAGCCTGTCAGTTAAATATCAGCCTGGATGAGGAGGCCACTTCTTATACACACTTACACATATACACATCCCAAGCCAAATTCTGATACCCAAACCACTAACACTTAGCATGTCTAAGGTTCCAGCTGTTCAAAGATCAGACAAAAAGCCACAGGGCAAGTGACTGAGTTTCTCTGTCTCTCTGGGATGGAGATGCTGTGAGGTGGATCATAGGTAGGCATACCAAGGAAATCAGACCAAACCATACACCTTTAATCAAAATGGACAGCTTTGACTAAAATTACTGGGAATGGTCAACATTTATCTCAAGCAAGATTTATTTTGGTTGGCGATCAGGTTGGCTAAGGCCAGAAACCTAGCACTTGAGTTTGCACTTTTCAAAAAAAAAGCTCCCTAGTTTTGCTTTCACATTAATTTCCTTTCCCAACTTTTGCCATGAGTCTTTGAACTGAGATTGTTTTCAGATCCTCTGTTTTAATTAATTTCTTTTTTAAGGAATGAACTTAGAGGCACTTCAACTCTACTTGGTTAATACCACACACATAAATCCGCCCCCCAACTCCTCACTCTATTTCAGACCCTTTTCACACCTTACTTTCCCCACAAAGAATATAAGCACCTTGAGGGAAGACTTTAAAAGAATTACTAGTGTTTTTTAGTTCACTGGTGTTAGTCTGAGTATTTCTTCCTTACCCCTGCCCAGAAAGCTTTCTCATATAACAATATTTTTATGGGGAAAAAAGCAAAACTGATCAATACATGGAAAAATTCTGAAAATTTTTACAAAGGCATTGGCTTTTTGCTTTTTCTTTGTGTTTCCAGTGCCTGGCACAAAATAGGCACTTAATAAATGCTTGTTAGCTCATCCAGTCTCACTTGGACTGTAGTGCAAGGCTTCCAACCGGTCTCCCTGTCTTCATTCTTCTCTCTTCAAACCATCCCTTACACAATTGTTAAAATAATCTTCCTTTGGCACAGGCCTAACTATTTCCCTCCTGATGCACATGAGCTGGGATAATTGTGATTTAGTAGTTTGTAAAGAGCCAAGGGGACCTTGCTGCTTCCTCAGCTGCTTGGATCCCTCATCCCAGCCCTTCCTTCCTCACTTTTATGGTCCTGCAGAAATGCATCGTTGCTGTGTCAGCATTAAAAGTGCCAGTCGGGCACAGCACTGAGGGCAAAAAGACAAACTGCAGCCAGCGAACATTGGCAGTGAAGATATTTATAATTTGTTTGGGACTTTAAATAGATGCTTGAACTCTGTGGCAAATCTTAATTTAGATAAGTCTAAGTGCACATGACAGGTTTTAGTCATTTCTTTGGAGCAAACAATTCATAGCATTTCAGAAGCCTTTCAGCCTTCAGAAGGGGGAGTAGACCACTTCACATGTTGGTCCTTTGGGAAAAGGACAGATTTTTGAAGAAAATTTAAGGTGATAACTCATTTTGCTCCTTCTGTGAAACTCAAGAAAATAGGATGCTTGATGTCATATCAGTATTTGTGATCTTGTTTCCACACTGCTCTCTATTTAGCACCTAAGTCTGAGTCAGAAGCTGTCTCAGAAAGAGCTGTGGTATCCCAGGAGGTTTATTTAGCACGGGCATAGTACTCTTACTAAGTTAGGAATGTGGGCTGTTTTTCTAATCAAAAAAAAAGGGAGAGAAAAATATAATAGATTTGGAATGAATATTTAGTCCAGGTTCTAAAAATAGGATTTCAATGAAGCATCAGTCAACCTTCGGTATTGTGAGCAGAAAGACAATCCTAATTGTCACAATAGTGAAGTTGATGCATAGACTAACAAAGGAAGAACTTCACAAGGTCCCACCTTGTACTCCATATTCCAAGGCAAGACTAAATCAAGGAAGGCATTTAGGTAGAACTCTCCAAGGAATGAGAGCTTTCAAAATTAATGCTTTTATTAAAGAATGATCACCTATTTTAGCTACAAATCATTTCCTTTGTGCATGTGGGAAGGTAGGAAAAGATACTTAGTGAGAAAAGAGTTAAGATTATAGGCAGTATTTCCTTCTGGAAGGAAAGAAGTATCTCTTTTCATTCTCCTTTGTTTTCTAAGCTATTTGGTTTTATATCTGATGGCTACAACAATATGGGAAGTTAATATGGTACATATAATGGGAAAGATTATGCATTTAAAGTCAATGGACCAAGGTTCGTTCAGACCTTGGCTTTGTCACTTTGGTATAGGGCAGTGATGGGCAAACTATGGCCCGCAGGCCACATGTGGCCCCCTGAAATGTTCTATCTGGCAGTGTGACATTATTCCTAATTTGATGAATACAATGAGTAGGGTACAATACAATGAAACTTCGAAAGAGTTGCCTTAGAAACAGACTGACAGATGAGCATTTCCTTTCCTTTGGTTCCCTCTTTAAAAAGTTTGCCCATCACTGTAGGGACAAGTGAGATATGGTGAATGTCTATAGGAGTAGGAGAATATATTGTAAGATACTAACAAAGTAGGATCAAAGTATCTCTGAATCATCATCTACAAAAACACAACTTTTCTGGGTTTCTATTTTCTCATCCATAAAATGAGGAGGTTGGACTACTCCAGCACCAAATCTCATTATATCTGCAGGACAAAATCTCTAGCAACCACAAAGCAATTCCATTCAATTCACCAAACATTTACTAAGCACTTACAGTATGTAAAATACTATAGCAGTCATTGGGGAAGATAGAAAGATGAATAATATACTGTCCCTGCCCTTACAAATGCTGGTCAATAAGTTTCAAAAATTATGAAAAACACTCTATTCAATTCAATTCAATTTCTTTTCATTCAGAAATCATTCTTTAAGCTCCTATTGAAATATAGTGCTTTGTGTTAAGAGACAGATGCAAGGCTCAATTAGACATGGCTCTTGTCCTCATGGGCCTTATGATGTAATAGACAAGCTCTTCTGGGAACTAAGGTTGAGGGTAGGGGATACTCTATTAATGACTGATCCATGACTCCCCAAATGGATGCTTATATAAAATTGATATGTTTGCCTCCATTGACTTCTCTGGCCTTTTAACATTTTTTACATATAAATTACATTTATGTATACATTTAAATATACCTTTTTGGATACAGGACAACTGAAACAGTTTACAAGAAGGGGAGGCATAACTTTCCACTCTAATATGAAGGAGATGAGGGCGTCAGTATAAGTTTATGGCCACCAGGCTCATGAACAAAATGGCAAGATATGGACTCTAGTCTTGAAGATTTTACTATTAATAGTTTATAATATGTGTAATAGAGTTACATATTAATAGTTTATGTTATATATAATTGTTTATATCTGTCTAATTGTCTTTCCTAATTCCCTCATTTGCGTTTCTCAATGTTGCCATTCATAATAATACATAATATATTTCAGAATTTACAAAGCATTTTTTCCACAACAACTTCACAATGACAAATAACACAAGTATCATCTCCATTGTTCAGATGAAGAAACTGCGGCTTATGAAAATCAAGTGGCTTACATGCTCAGGGTAACATTCCTGTTAGTTCATCCAGAAGGTAGGTTTTCTAAAGTTATTACCTTCTTCCTGCTAATTCTTATTTTTAAAAAGTTATTTTCTTCATTGAGTTTATGGATCTCTTCTTCCAATTTTTCTTTGAATTGCTTTTATTTTTTTTCTATTTTTTTCCTCAAGCTCCTTGATATGGTTTTTTAAGTTCTAAGAACTCTAGTTAGGTTTGTGTCCAGTTTATGCTTTTCTTTGAAATTTTAGAAATAAATATTTTAATTTCACTGTCTTTTGGTTTTTAACCCTGATGTTTTTTGTTTCCAAAGTAGCTATCTATGATTAAGTTCTTTCTATTTTGTTTATCCATTTTAAAAAATAGCCACTTATTTCTTAATAGTTAATTTTATGCTGCTCCCTTGGTGTTGGATAAGTCTCAAGTTTCAGTTTTGTTGTTGTTGTTTCCTTAGCTCTAAGGGGGTCTTTGATCTCTTAGTCTTCTAATTTCTCCACTAGAGTCTCAGGCAGTGCTATGACCTCCAATACTTTTACTCCTTGAGATCTTTCCAGAGGGTGCAAGTGTTGCCTTGCCTCTTTGTCTCAGAACTGCAACAAGGAACTCTGCTCTCCTAAGGTCCTTGTCTCTCAACATTTGCACTCATCTATGTGTGGTCCCTCCTCCTCTTCTGAAGCCACAGTTTGGCATGGTGTCTAGTCAGCACAACTGGCCTATCAAGCTGCTTCCAGACCTTTCTGTTTTTTTATTTGGTGGTTAGACCACTATCTACAGTCTTCCCAGCTTCTTTCCAAGTTGTTTTATGCTAGATGATTGTTTCTCCCCTAACTCTTAACTATTTCTGCCATTTTAAAGTTCCTTTGAGGGACTATTTTTAATTATTTCTAGGGGAATTTGGAGAGTGAAGTAATCTCCTATCCTATTCTACCATCTTCCCCCAGAATTCTCACCTCCTAGCTCCAAGTTCAAAGTTCTTTCTACCATATCAGAATTTTTAAAGACAAAGCAGGTCTGGTTTGCAATATGCACCATTCTTAAGTAAAAAGTGAACATGATAAATACTGTTTTTGAAGGGCAGTTCTTTCTTATGCTAACCTAATTATATAAATCATTTAAATTTAGAACCCTAGATTTAGAGCTGGAAAAGACCCAAGAGATCATTTGGTCTGATCCCTTCATTTTACCAAAGGGGAAACTAAAGCCCTGAGAGATTTGGAGAACTTGCCCAAGTTCAGATAGTAAAAACCAGAGCTGAGATTTGAACTCAGATTCTTTCACTACACATCCAAAGCCTTCTGATGAAACCCTTTTCTCTTGTTCTGTGCAAAACTGTTCACTTTCCTTTTCTTCAAGTGGCTTTTATTTTCCTCAAATGAGAAGATTGGACTAAAAGATCTCTTAGGTGTATTTTCTAGCTATAACATTCAGTGATTTAATTTTAATTAAGGTATTTTCTTAAAGGTCTGTCACTTTTGAAGTATCACCTATATCTTTTCCCTCCCTGCACACCTTCATCCTTTGTTCATATTTGAGAAGAAGCCTGAAGTGTATCATGCTGTATATTCAAAGTTTTATTTGAAAATTTCAAGGAGATTCACCTGAAGATAGTTAAAGCTAGAGATTACTTTTAAGTTAGTAAAGTTCAAGGCATAATTTTCTTCTGGTCCATATCTCAGCATTCATCTCATCTTTCTTTGAAGAGAATTTTCCACCTGTCATTTTATTATTGTCATTTGTGGGATCTCTGAACTGACAAAGTATATAGGAACAGGACAATTGACCAGCACCATATGAGTTTCCCCAGTGTAGAGTGGCTATTAGAGCATCACCAGAGATGTCTCTATAATGCTAGAATAGGTCACTGGAGCAAATAAATCTTTTAAAAAATTTTATATTTTTTCCAGATTACACATAGATATAATCTTTCTTGGTGTGGAAAGGGTGCGGAGGTTTTAAGATTTGCTCCATCTAAGCCACCATCTTCCCAGAATTCCCACATAGATATAATCTTAATAACTGTGTTCTGACACTTTGTGATTCATGTTCTCTCCTTCCCTTCTCCCCAAGATGGCAGGTAATATAAGTTGCACATGTGCTATGTAATGGGAAAAGGATAGAGATAGGATAAGATTTAAGAGAAGAGGAAGGCTGTCTTTAAGGCACATACTAGGAACTCAAGGGAAAGGATTTTAGCAGGCAGAAGGCAGAGGAGGAATAATTTGGAAGTGATATCTGCTACAGTAGTGACTTCCTGTAAGAGTTTAGGAGCTTCCTATCTGGGAATGGTGGAGGAAAGGCGGGCTTATTGGAGCTCATCTACCTCAGGTTGAATGTGGAGGAGTATAGCCCTAATTCATCTTTGGAGGTACTCTATTTAACTGATAAAGATCTAGAAACCATACCTGCTGTGCTTTCCTGAAAGTTTTATCTAAAAAAATCCTGTCAGATCAGTTTTGAAGTTTTACCTCAGGGGTCAGACCCCCTGGGGTGAACTTAGCCAGTGGAGTTCATAATGGTTTTTGAAGACAGCTTTTGGGAAATAAATCTAACCTACTGCTAAGGGTCATAGATAGGTAGCTTAGTCAGTTTTTGGGGAACACATAGAAACAGTGAGCTGTTAAGTTAGCCAGAAGACCAGAAGGTTCCCTCTTGCAAGGGACGTAAATGAACTTGGAAAACTAGCTAGATCCCTTAGCATTAGGGATCCCTCATTCTGATCCTCAATTTGTATCTCCTCTTAAAATAAAAGAGATACTGTGTTGTTTTTTTTTAAATCAATTGTCTCCAAGGCGTTTGCAGAACTGACCCAGAGAGAGAAAGTGATTCTGTTTCACTCTTCACTAACTGGGTTAGAATGGCCGGCTGGGTATTCAGGGGCATCCCTAAGTGGATCTACCACTATCCCATCTGTGGGTCTCTTCTCCCCTATTCTTTTTTTAGCTATCATTCAATACATATTTCCATATTTGCCATGTTATGAAAGAAGACACATATGACTTATACTAGAAAAAAATTCATGAAGGAAATGAAGTGAAGAATGGTATGCTTCAATGTGCATTCAGTTCTGTCAGTTCCTTCTATGGCAATAGATAGCCTTTTCTGTCCTTGTATTCTGATCCTTGTATTGCTGATAACAATTAAGTCATTCACAGTTGATCATCGTACATTATTGCTTTTATAGTGTACAAAGTTCTCCTTCACTTTGATTATTTCATATAAATCTTTCCAGCTTTTTTTTGTGATTGTCCTATTCATCATTTCTTATAGTACAATCGTATTCCATTACAATCATATAACAGAATTTGTTCAGCCATTCCCTAATTGATGGACATCTCTTCAGTTTCCAATTCTTTTCTACCACAAAAAAAGCTGTTATAAATATTTTGGTACAAGTAAGTCCTTTTTCCTTATCTTTTATCTCTTTGGGATATAGACCTATCACTGTTATTGTTAGGCCAAAGAATATCCAATCCACAGTTTCATGGCCCTTTGGACATGGTTCCAAATTGCTCTCCAGAATGGCTGAATGAGTTCATAGATCCATTAGTGTATTAGTGTCCCAATTTTCCCATATCTCCAACATTTATCATTTTCCTTTTTTGTCGTATTAGCCAGTCTGGTCGGTATGAAGTGATACCTTGGAGTTGTTTTAATTTGCATTTGTCTAATTAAAATTAACTTGGAGTATTTTTTAAAGATAATCTTTATTTCTTTATTTGAGAAGTGCCTGTTCATATCCTTTGACTACTTGTTAAATGGGGAATATCTATATTCTTATAAATTTGACTCAGTTCACTATGTATTTTTTAAATGAGGCCTTTGTCAGGGACATTCACTGTAAAAAATTTTTTTTCCCTCAGTTTGTTGCTTCTGTTCTAATCTTTGATGCTTTGGTTTTGTTTGTGCAAAACCTTTTAAACTTAATATAATCAAAGTTATTCATTTCACTTCTCAGAATCTTCTCTCTGGTTATAAATTATCTATTCATTGATCTGGCAGGTAAATTATTTTGCAGTCCTCTAATTTATTTATGGTATCCCTCTTTATTTCTATACTATGTATCCATTTTGACTTTACCTTCATGGTAAGAGGTGTTAGTCTATGCCTAGTTCTTGCCATACTGCTTTCTAGTTTTCCACAGTAGTTTTTGTCAAATAAGGCAAATCAATTTTTCAAGCCAACAAATGAACAAGTACTGATTAATGAATATGTCAGGCACTATGTTAAGTGCTAAGATACAATTAGAAGTAAAAAGAATGACAGTGCCTTCTTTTGAGGAACTTACAAATGTAATGAGGGAAGACATCAAATTAAAAGAAGTTTTAAAGGGTTAGGAAGGGTACTTGTATGGGGGTATGGTGGGAAAAGAAGTCCAGAGATTTAGGACTGGAGCCAAGAAAAGAAAGAGTAAATACAGATGGCCTGGGGGCCTCTTTCTTCAAATGTAGATTCCAAGAAGAAACAACCAATCAGAGGAAAAAGCTGTAGGGCAGAGAAATCTTCTAGGATGGGGTTGTATGAAAGGAGGATGCTTCTAGCTTTAGAAGACTGCTGGGAAACAGTGGGTCAAAGCAGCTTCCAGAGTAAGCTAGCCCAGGAATCTTACATGGCTCTTGTCTTCTCTCTTGCATTCAACTGCTCTGTATCTATAATTTTTTAGATTCCAACAAGAGAGAAGCATGAAGATAGACATCCACATACCAAAAGAGACATTATGTTTTCATGGAAAGAGCCCTAGCTTAGGGGATAGAAGGTCTGAGTCTAAACTACTTTTAGTAAGTTCTAGGATTTTGTTCCCTGGGCTCACAACCTTGGTGTCATCCTTGATTTCACTTTCTCACTTAACTTCTATGTCAAAAACACTGCCAAATCTTCTCATTTCTACTTTAAAAACGTTCTCTATATTCTTTTCTATCTACTCATGTAGCTATGCCAGATTCCAGGCCTTCATCAGCTTTTGCTTGGACTGTTGCAATAATCCTCTAATTGGTCTCCTTATCTCAAATCTCTCACCACTCTAATCCCTTTTCCACTCAGCTGTCAAGGTAATTTTTCTGAAATATACTTCTGACTCTGTTTACTCTTCTCCTCTCTGCCTCTTCCTCCCCCAAGAAGCTCTAGTGGCTTTCTATTATCTCCAGAATGAAAAACAAATTCCTGTTTGGCATTTAATGCTCTTCATAACCTGGCCCTTCCCTTCCCTTTTTAGTCATTTTATACTCAACTCCCTTCAAGTACTGGACAATCCAGCAATTCTGATACTCCATTGCTCATTTCTGTCCAAGTTCTCCCTCCATACTTGAAATTCTGTGCATCCCTCATTTCTTTCTCTTTATTCCCCCAGAGGTCTTAGCTGGCTTTCTCCAGCTGTTAGTGCCTTCTCTCAAATTAACATCCATCCATTCTGCACATAGCTAGTACCTCTCAAGTTACTTACATGTTATTTCTGCCCATTAGGATGTATGTTCCTGGAAGACTGAATCTGTTTTTGCCCACTTTTGTTTTTCCGGTATAATGACTGGCAAAAAGTGTTTGATAAATGCTTTTTGTCTTTGCCTGACTTCACTTCCGTATGGCTCAGTTTATCCAACTGTAAAACAAAAGGGTTGGATTAGATTGCCACAAAGGTGTTTTCCAAGTGTAGCATTGTGACTTTCATGGATTTGATGAGTCTATGGAACATATCCAGGGAGAGAAATCCAGAACTGAAGGGCAGGTTCTAGCAAAGAGTAGATAGACATGCCAGAAGAAGCAGACATGGTAACGGACACAAACAAGCTCTTACTCCTTCTGATCCTTAATGGATCAACCTTTTCCTAATACCTCCTTGAAATCTAACACTTGTTCTCCTCTTCCTTCCTTAAATGAATCATAGCTAAGGGCTTCTGGACTGTGATTCTGAGCCCAACAAAGTGTTGTACCATACTGAAAAGAAAGGAATGAAAGGGAAAATGGCTCATATCTACAGATGGAAAGAACGTACCCCGCATTATCAGTTTCAGCAATAAGGGACAAGACTAACATTTCAATCTTAAGCCTTCCCCGAAATGGGAACCAAATCAATTTCCTTTCAGGAAAGAGGTGATTTGGGCTTTAGGTAAAAAACTGGAAAAATCTGATTCTGCTCTTTTGGGCATAGTAAAAAGCACTGTAAATTACTAAGTAAACATTGGCTTGTGCATGGGAGGGGCAGGAATTGAAATTGTATCCTGAGGGTTTGAAGGCTCTTCTAGGAAGCCATAATCTGAACCTCCCCCAATATTTGAGTGTGAAGGAGAGGGGAATCTTCAGAGTAATCTCTACTTCACTTTAAATTTGAAATAATCTTAATTCATTCAATAAATAATAAATCAAAGAGAGACAATAAAGAGAAGGCATAGTTCCCATAATTAAAGAAAGAACAACAACTCTGTCTATCAAATGACTCCATAGGAAAAAAAATTCCTGAGATCCATATTTGAATGGCATTTTAGACAGGTGGAAAGTGATGATAATCCACAGTTTTATATAGTTTCACTCTGACATATGATACAACTATTACTCTGCACAAATCTTTATGTCTAAGTGATATCATTGCAGACTATGCTGTGTGCTAACAGAGTGGTTTGAATAATGCATTAAATATAAGCAAGAGAAAAAGTCATTGTATTCCAAAGATATGTTATTTGTTTTTTTTCCCTAAAATCCAATAACCATAAAAAATCAGAAAATAGCGTCACCCTCTTAATGATTGCAATGTTCTTGAACTTTCACTTTCATTCAGATGATCTTAAACCTCTTTTTGAAAATTAATTTAGCTTTCCATTTATTTTTTAAAAAGTTAGCATTTATGTAGCACCTTCTATGTGCCATGTACTATGCTTGGTAAATGCTTTACAATTATTATCTCATTTGATTCACAAAACAACCTCCTGTGGTAGGTACTACTATTATTCTCATTTAACAAGTTGAGTAAACTGAGGCAGGTGTCAAATGAATTGCCTAAGGTGACACAGTAAATATTTGAGGCTAAATTTGAACTCAGGCTTTTCTGACTCCAGAGTCAGTATTCTATCCATTGTACCTATCACCTAGCTATCTTAAAACAAGAGCAACAACAGTTTTGACCATTGGAGCCTGCCTTACTAATTTCCTTTCTTTTCTAATAACCATGCTCATGCCATTCTCAGGGTATGTCTAGCTGTAACAACTGGTCTTCAGGAGATATTATCTGTTCAGCGTTCTCTGATTACCTCTTCTGCCCCTCCAGCAGATGTCCAGATGCTATAGATCATAGCTTTTGAATCTGGTGCTTCCCTTGGCTTGTGATGATGAAGACCAGAATTTCTGCCAGGGATGTTTTCCTGGGGTCCTACCTTCATCCATTTTTTCCAGAGGATATTTTTGCAAAGATAAGAGCCCAGGTGGTTGGGTATATGTATACGTGAGTAAGCTTGCATTTATATTCTAGTCTATATACCAGTCTTTGAGGTAGTGAAACTGTATTGCCTGCATCCTAGAGTCAGAACTCTCAAACTCTCCATATGATTTATTTGTACAAGAAGTGGCCTTTTATAGGGTTTGAATTCTCCAATCCTGCTGTCTTAACCTAGAGCAGTGATTCCCAAAGTGGGTGCTACTGCCCCCTGGTGGGTGCTGGAGCGATCCAGGGAGGTGATGATGGCCACAGGTGCATTTATCTTTACTATTAATTGCTATTAAAATTTAAAAAATAATTTCCAGGGGGCTCAGTAATATTTTTTATGGAAAGGGGGTGGTAGGCCAAAAAAGTTTGGGAATCACTGCTCTAGAGGATGAATCAGGGTATACGAAACTCAAGGACAAAGTAGAGATCATTTCTCTAAAATCCTGGAGAGTCTTACAGTTACCCCAAAGATCCACCTCTCTTTTAGAATCAAATGTTGGGGAAAGTGCAAAGGTTCCCTAGAAGAGCCCTCAGATCCTCAGGATACGAGTGCCATTTAGGGTAGGACATATTACCCACACCAAAGAATGGCACCCAATAACTAGTTAACTCTGTCAAGTACCCATGCTTCTATGAGTAGCTCCATTGGCACTATTTGTTTTTCTTCCTAATGCTTCTGGCTATTGTCATTGATCTTAGACAAAAAAATCCTTGTTTATTTGATCAAGACTTGGCTTGCTGACCACACCCCTGTTGGCTCCCTGTCACCTGCCCAGCTCACATACATAAACATATGTGCCTAGTTTCACATCTGGCCTCCTGCCCTTTTTCTTTCCTTTGGGCTCCCCCAACTTTGACCCCCAGCTACTGGGCCATTTGCCTGCCTAAGCTCTACAAGTACCAACAGTCACTCTTGTTCCTGCACTATAGACTCCGCCCTTTGGCCGCCATCCTGAATTGCAATTATCAACACCCGCCAACCAGCCCCACCTGCCCTACTTTGGTGGGAATTCTTCAGGGAGTTCCACCCAGTTGAGTCCTGCCAACTTGGCTTATTTTGAGTTACTGTGAGTACTAAGGGCCGCTGACCTTGGTGATTGAGGGAGCAATGGAATACATTGGAATTGAATAATACATAGTAGAGCTTGGGGATAGAGGGAAATTATAGTGATGGGACACAGGATTGACTACCTTGGTGACAAAGAAAGGACCCAGGAAGGTATCACATTCCTCTTTATAGGGCTGAGTAAAGATAATGAGTAGATCAACATGCCTGGTTTGTTACTTGTAGAAGTTCCCCCATAAATTTCTACTTGTCTTAGTTTTTTAGAGTGGTTTGATCTCTTAAAATATTAATCAATTATTTCAGTTGGTCTGGCTTGAAAATCCTTAAGGTAGCCAAAGCTTCCATCCAAAGCTAGGATGGAAGATTATCTGTTTATCTATGGGAATAATATAGGACATAAAACAGATTATCCAGGTGGAAATAGCTCACATTTATATAGTACTTACAACTATCCTGTAAGATAGGTAGTACAAATATTATAATTTTCATTTTATTTATAAGAAAACTGAGTTTCAATGATAAACTCCATAAGGATCATAGTATAGTTGTCATAGCTGTAACTGTGATTAGAGGAGGTTATTGTTATTTCCAGGACAGCCTTTCCAAACACATACCTCAAAGGATTGCTTGTGTTGTGTTTCTAGACTTGTGCTTCTACATCAAATATGCAGTGTTGGGGGCAGGGTCTTGAGCAGTTCCCACAGGGCTGTACTGGAACACATATCCAGGAAATCCTGACTGGGAAATGGTGAGAAACATAAATGTAGAAGGCAAGTAGACAAGAGACATCCTTCTAAGTTTTGCTGATGGCTCTGAAACTTAGGCCACACAGGATTCTTAAAAACAAAACCAAATAAAAAACAAAAAGGCAGATAAAAATGACTTGAACTGATATCTTTCTTTTTATATCTTTTTATACCTTCATTTCTCAATTTATCTTTTTCCCTCCCTTATAACAAAGAATAAAGATGAAAGAGGATGAAAAAGAAATTCTGTAAAATCATTTAACACACCACCAAAAGTTTTCCATGCCCATAGTTCCCAATTTTTGAAAAGAAAGGAGTAAAGTATATTCTTGTATCCCTAATTCAGGGTCAAATATGGTCATCAGAATAGCCCAGCATTCAGCTGTGATTCAATTGTTTTTATTTTTCTTTCCATTTAAATTGTTGTGGTCCTTATATTCATTGTTTTCCTGGCTCTGTTCATTTTATTCTCCATCAGTTCAAATGTTTCATATTTCTTAATAAATACTTAAGGTGAAGCAATATTCCATCATAGTTTCTTTAGACATTCATGGGTCAATGGATAACTTTATTTTTGAATGCTCATTATCACGTTCCTTATATATATTTCTGTGAATAGTGGATCTATCTTTCTATCCATTCCAATTCTGATGAATTGTTCTCAATCCTCATTTTTTTTACCTCTCTGTAGCCTTTTGTTAATGTTAACTATTCTATCTTCCTGGATATTTTCTCTTCTCCATGGTTTTGTGATATGGTTCCTGCATTAACCAGTTCACTGTATCCTTTGCTGAATTAACCATCATCCATAATAAATCTTAACTTGCATATACTTCAGGATCTTACACTGGGTCCTCTTCTCTTTTTTCTTATTCTACGCTTTCGCTTGATTACCTTATTACTCACATAGATTTAATTATCAATTCTATGCAGATATCTCCCAGAACTATATATTCAGCCCCATTTCCTCTTCTGAGCTCTAGCTCTGCCTCTCCAACTGCCTAAGAAAATAAGATATTCCAAACATTTCCAAATTAGAACTCAGGATTTTGTACCCCAGTACCACTCCTACAAAATTCTTTATTTCTCCCAGTCTTTCAAATTCATAATCTCAATTTTTCTTAACTGACATATTCTAGCAGTTATCATTTCCACCTCCACAATTCTCGTATCTGTTCCTTTACTACAATTTGTGCTAAGGTGGTAGTACCTTTTTTTCTCTTAAGTTTAGGTCCTAAACACCTATTTTCTGGATTATTGTGATGGCAATAATTGGAAATCCTGTTTTTATGTTATGGTTGTGCCTCTTGAAAACTATATGACTGTGGGCAAGTCACTTAATCTCTCTATATCTCATGAGGTTCCTCATTTGTAAAATGAGGGAATTGTACAAGATGACATCAGAGGCATCTTCTAACTCCAAATCTATATAGTTTTTATGATTCTCTGGCCTATGTTCCAAACAGCTGCCAATATATCTAAATTCAGCTTCCCAAAGATTTCTCTTGTCTTATTCTTACCACCACAGTGGTCACACTGATGATTGCCATTATCTCTAATATAGACTATTATAATAGCCTCAACATTATTTTCTTCTATTTATTCTCTCCTCTCTTCAACCCATCCTCCTTTTAGCTAACATAACTACGTTTATAAGGCACCAACTTGCTGAAAAATCTTTAGTAGTTTTCTATTGTTGTTAAAATAAATTAATAATCTTAGGGGGCAGCTGGGTGGCTCAGTGGATTGAGAGCCTGGCTTAGCGATGGGAGGTCCTAGGTTAAAATCTGGCCTCAACACTTCCTAGCTTTGTGACCCTGGGCAAGTCACTTGACCCCATTGCCTAACCTTTACCGCACTTACTGTGTATTGGTTCTAAGACAGAAGTTAAGGGTTTAAAAATAAATAAATGAAATTCACAATCTTCAACCTGGTAAATTAAACCTGACTTTGATGTCTCTTTTCAGAAATATTTCATATTACTCTATGATCTGAACCTGAAATATAAGGTGAAAAAACCAAGGTAAGTTAGATGTGGTCAAATAGGAGATGGGAAGATTAAATATTAACATCTTGGGTATCAGTGAACTCAAAAGGATAGGAATGGGTGAATTTAAATCAGATGATCATTATGTATACTCTTTGGGTAAGAACCCCTTTGAAGAAATGGGATAGCCCTTATAGTCAATAAAAGAGTGAGAAAAGAGGTCCTTGGATACAATTTTCAAAAATGACAGAATGATATGTTTGAATCCAAGGCAAACCATTCAGTATTACAAGTCAATGCTCCAGACATGGATGCTGAAGAGGCTGGCCAAAATCAATCAGTTCTATGAAGGCCTACAATATCTTCTAGAAATGACACCAAAAAAGATGTCACATTCATTGTTGGGGTCTGGAATGCAAAAGTGGGAAATCAAAAGATAATTGGGATAATAGGCATCTTTGGCCTTTGGAACAAAATAAAGCTGAGCAAAGACTAATAGGGTTTTGTCAAGATAATGTTGATAATAGTAAGGACTCTTTTTCAACAACCCAAAAGGTTACTCTATACAAGTCCATCATTAGATGGTCAATATTGAGATTAAATTGATTATGTACTTTAGCTGACTATAGCTCAGATCATGAGCTTCTTATTGCAAAATTCAGATTTATGTTGAATGGAATAAGGAAAATCATCAGAGCACATAGGCCTCACCTAAATAACATCCCTTATGAATATGAAGTAGAAGTAATAAATAGATTTAAGGCATTAGATCTGGTAGATAGAGTTCCTGAACTGTAGACAATGGTTTGTAATATTATATAGGAGGCAGCAAAAAAAAACTATTCCAAAGAAAAAGAAGAGCAAAAAAGCAAAATGGCTATCAGATAGACCTTACAAATAGGTGAGGAAAGAAGGAGAGTGAAAAGTAAAGGAAAAAGGAAAAGATATACCCAACTGAATGTAGAATTCCAGAGAATTTTAGAGTTTTTTCTTGAATGAGCAATGCAAAGAAATAGAAGAAAACAATAGAATGGGAAAGACAATGGATTTCTTCAAGAAAATTAGACATATCAAGGGAATATTTTATGGAAAACTGAGTGAGATAAAAGACAAAATTTCTAAAGACTTAATAGAAGTAGAAGAGATTAAGAAATGGTGGCAAGAATATACAGAAGAAATAAATAAACAAGATCTTAACATCACTGATAACCACAATGGTGTGGTTACTGATCTAGAGCCAGACATCCTGGAGAATGAAGTCAAATGGGCTGTAGGAAACATTGCTAAGTCTAGTGGAGGTGACAGAATTTCAGCTGAGCTATTTAAAATCCCAGAAGATAATACTGTTAAAGTGCTGCACTCAACATGTCAGCATATTTGAAAACTCAGAAGTGGACACTAGATTGGAAAAGATCAGTTTATGTCCCAATATTAAGGAAGGGTAATGCCAAAGAATGCTCAAATTACCTAACAATTTTGCTTGTTTCACATGTCAGCAAGGTTCTGATTAAGATTCTGCAAACTAATCTTCAGTAATATGTGAACTGAGAATTACCAGAAGAGCAGATAGGTTTCAAAGAGGCAGAAGGACTAGAAAGCAAATTACCCACATTTACAGAATTGTGGAGAAAGCAAAGGAGTTCCAGAAAAAAAAATGTCTACTTCTGCTAACTACATGTAAGTCTTCCACTGTTTGTATCACAGCAGAGTCTTCGAAGAGATAGGAGTACCAGATCATCTTACTTGTCTCCTGAGGAACTTGTATGTGAATCAAGAAGCAATAGTTAAAAATAAACATGGAAAAACTGATTGGTTTAAGATTGGAAAAGGAGTACAAGGCTATATATTGTCACCTTATTTATTTAACTTTTATGCAGAATACATCTTGTAAAATGCCATGCTGGAGGAATCAAAAGCTGGAATTAAGGTTGTCAGGAAAAATATCAACAATTTCAGATATGCAGATGATGCCACTAGGATGACACAAAGTGTAGAAGAATTAAGAAGTCTCTTGATGAAGATAAAAGAGGAGAATATAAAATCTGGCTTAAAAAAAAAAAACAACCTAAGATCACAGCGTATGGTCCCATCTCTCTTCTGCTGATCCAACTTAAAATTCTTTCTAAAATTTCATTAGGTTTAAGGTTTTATTCTCAACAGACAATATTCCACTTCCTATATCTATAGTTTTGCCAGAATGTGCTTCTTCTTCTCTGACACTTAGAGCTCCTAACTTCCTCCAGAGCATAGCTCAGGAGTTGTATTTAACCCAAAAGCTTTCTTGATCCCCCCAGTTAGTGTTCTTTCTCCTCTTAATTTTCTTTATACTCCTTTTTGTGTGTATATTCTATAATCTTTCCCCCTTCATATCCCAGCAAAATGGAAACTTTTTGAGGGTAGGGAATCTGATTCTGCCTTTCCATTCTAATCACTTAGCACTATGCTTTATACATTGCATTTGTTTGTTAGATGTTTACTAACTTGAATTAACTAAAAATGAAATTACCTACATTCTAGCCTCAACTCTACCAATAACAAGATGTATGCCTTTGGACAAGGTCATGGGCTTTTGTTTACACGGATTGAAAATTCTATGATTCCAAGTATACCTAAGATATTATTCTTGAATTGCTAGATTATGGAGAGTATATCACAGTGAAAAAAATAACTTAGTATAATTCAGTGTCGAAACTTTATCAGCAGCATTGTCCATATATTTGCATAACCATATTATATGCCTTTTGTTTTTAAAATTTTTATAAATAACTTTTATTTTAACATCACCATAATTTTCCAAAATATGCCCAATTACATGACCAAAGAGTAACTCATTTCATTAGCAGAACATTTTTAAAAGACTAAAAAATTTCAAAAAAAACTAACACATCAATTCCTTCTAATGAAATATTCAGTGCTCTATACATGTAGTCCTCCACTTCTGCAATGAAGGGAAAATGACATATCCTCACTTCTTTTTTAAGAGATTGAGTCTGACCATCACAATTACTTAGCAGCTTCTTTTTTCTTTTCTTTTTGATTTTTTCCATTTGCACAGTTTTGGTCATATGGCATATTGTTCTTCACTTCTCATTGGTTTATATTGATCTTTCCATATTTCTTTTGCTGCACAATAATGTTCTATTACATTCATGTGCTACCATTTGTTTAGCCATTTCTTTATCCCCCATTTTATTTCTTTAAAAAAACACATTGTATTTTCTCCATTACATGTAGTAACAATTTTGGACAGATGTTTTCTGAAATTATGAGATTCAAATGATCCCCCTCACTCCCCTCCTCCCTCCCTCCTGGAGAGAGTAATCAATTTGACCCAGGTTAAATATGCATTACCATACAAATATTACTTCCATAGTGGTCATTGTTGTAAGAGAATACTCATATGGTATCAAAACCCCCAAATAAAAACGTGAATAAACTACTGTGAAAAATAAGTATGCTTTGATTTGCTTAGCCGTTTCTCAAACAAGAGCATCTACTTTTTTTCATTTCTTTGCTACTACAAAAACCATTTCTTATAAGCATTCTGGTGTATTAGGAACCTTTTTTTTCTATCTTTGATCTTCTTGGGATATATGCCCAGCAATAGGATATCTGAGTCACAGGGTATACATATCTTTCTTCCTTAATAAAGAGGCCTGAGTTTATTGGTGTGAAATATTTATTGGTGAGTAGACAAGTGAATTCTCATCCTCAATACATCTTGAACTATAGGAGAGCTCTTAACATCACTCTGGAGTAGGAAATATTTTCTACTGAGATCTGTAAAACTGGATATTAATTTAGTGACATAATATTAAGGGTAGGGGGAGAAGTACAGTTCAGTGGGGCTAATCATGTCCTCAAAATCTGGGTACTGGCAGCAGTAGACCAAAGAAGCTGGTGTGTCAAAAGTAATGCTGACAGAAGGATTTAAATGTGGATACTAATCGCCAGGAATAACCATGCTATGACTGGGCCATGTTGGTTTAGTCATAGGATTTCAAGGATCATAGAGAAAAGGGAGTAGTGGGTGATATTCAATATGATTATTCCCTGATAGCTACCAATACTCATTCACAGATTCAGGATTTTATATTCTGAGGCTTGAGATGAGTGAAAAATTGTCAAATCAGATTTCTATATTCTCAATCCAATATGCTCTCTAAGTTATGCATTGTTGAATATTTGCATACCTGATTTAACTTTCTATTAGTCTAAGAGATGTCCCCACTTTAAGAAAACCCAGTCTATGAAATGTGAATTGATTAGACAGATAATTTGTGGAATGGTTATGGTAGGATTCCTTTTGATAATGAACTCTCTTGGTGTTATTTGGCAATTCAGAGTCCATTAAATGCTTCCTAGGGAACTGAAGTGGGAAGAAGGGAATGGGAAGAAAAAAGAGGGAGAGAATTAGAAATAATAGACAAACGCATGCCAATCATAACAACAAAGTCTAAATGTTTCTGAATTCCAGTATGAGCCAATAAGAGAATGATTTGTTTCACAGAGAATCAGTTCACTTGAAACTCTGAGAATACCTCTGTTGAATGGAATAAGATATAGCCACATTAAAAATAGCTACCTTTTTTGTACCAACTACTGGGGTAAGGATTCTCTATTTAATAAAAACTGACTGGAAAATTAGTAAACATTTTGGGAAAAACCAGACCAACATCTAGCACCACATGCTACACACATTAAGCTCTATATGGATATAAGCTCTAGATTTAAAAAAGTCATATCATAAACAATTTAGAGTAGAGGGCAATGAAGTATCATTATGAATAGGGGAAGAGGCCTTGACAAAACAAGAGTCAGAAATGACCATAAAATGTAAAAAGGACAATTTTTACTAGATAAAATAGAGAAGGTATGGCATAAACCAAATCAATGCAGATAGAATCAGAATTAGAAAAGAAAAAATGAAATGGGAAGAAACTTTTGCAGACAATTTTACTTATAAAGGTACAAAATATATACATAAATATTATGAATATCTAAAACCAAAAGTCATTCCCCCAAAATATAATAGTCGAACATATGGACAAGTATTTGTCAAACAAAAATAAAACCTACTGACAACTATATAGTAATTGTTAGAATTTATAAAGCACTTGAAGATTTACAAAGCATTTGTGTATGTTATCTCATTTTCTTCTCATTACAGATAAAGAACCTGAGGCTGGGAGAGTTTAAATTACTTGCTAGGGTTACAAAGCCAAATAACTTCTGAGGTATGATTCAGACCCAATTTTTTCTAACCCCAAGTTCAGCATTCTATTCTTTGTGTGCCATAACTACCTTTATATGCAAAAATTTTAAATAATTACAAGAAAACGCAGATGAGCAACTCTGAAATTCTTCTCCACACCTCAGATTGACAAATATGATCAAAATGGAAAATAGCAATTGTTGGAGCAGCTGAGGAAGGACAGGCACTCTAATGTACTATGAATTAGGCTAATCATTCTGTAAAGCTATTTGGTACCTTTCTCAAAAAAATCATGAAACTATATATAACCTTTGACTCATGGATCAAAGATAAAGTAGAAGGACCCATACTGCATTGCAATACTGATTACAGCACTTTTTTATAGCAAGTATCTGAAGGAAAGTTGGTACTCATCAATTGGGAACAGCCTATAGCATATGAATGTAAAGGAATATTATGCCATAAGAAACAATAAAAAGGGAAAGATTCAGAGAAAGTTGGGGAGGTTATGTACCAACTGATACAGAGTAAAGAGAAAAACAGGAAAATGAAGCATAAATTTACTATAAGGTTGCAAAGGAGAACAACTTTGAAAGGTTTAAGAACTATAATCAAGGCAGATATTGGTTATGGCTCCAGAAGATTGCTGTTGAAACATATTTTCTCCCTCTTGGTAGGTTCAGAATGTGACTTACATGGTCAGACCTTACCAATATATTCATTTCTTTTATTGTAAGAGAGAAATTTCATTTCATTAGAAGGGATGTGAATAAACAGAAAAGAGTAGAGTGATTAGATGGGATATAGACAAATAGGGTCATGTTGGTACATTTATGCTAAATTTAACACATGGTTTTTAAAAAAAGTATATAACAGAGACTCATTGTTTCATATATACAAAAAAGTCAGCTCTCCCTGACCATAGACCAACTAAAGGTGGGAGGGAGCCCAGAAACTTGCTGGGTGGCAAATAGGAATTGGCCTAGAATTAAAATTTGTGTGGAAAATTAGGGATATAGTAGTGTAAAACAGGCACCTAAGAACCACAGTGTCATGAAAGGACAATGTAAGGTAATGAAGTCAGTATTATAGATTTACTTCTCCCTAAGAGTACCTCTCTCCATTCTACCTTGTTCCCTTTTGGAAGTCTTCCTCAAAGGAGCTATGAGATAGTTCAGATAACCTTGTCCAGGTGCTAGAGGGGAGGGGAAAGGAAGAAAGAAAGAAAGAAAGAAAGAAAGAAAGAAAGAAAGAAAGAAAGAAAGAAAGAAAGAAAGAAAGAAAGAAAGAAAGAAAGAAAGAAA
>NC_058133.1:402423460-402450451 GCF_016433145.1 Gracilinanus agilis | reverse complement strand
AAGGAAGGAAGGAAGGAAGGAAGGAAGGAAGAAGGAAGGAAGAAAAGAAAATCAGGGAAAAGACAAGGATCTTTCCATGAACTCTGAGACCCAGAAAGGCTGTACTGATGAAAATGGAAGATGTTCCTCCTAGAAGCTGGAGAAGGGAGAAGGAAACCATTGATTCACTATAACCCTGAATGGGCTTGAAATTAGAGACTAGTTTACATTGCATTCTGAAAGCCCTTTAGCAACTGAAGGTAGAGGCTACAAGACAAAAGATTTTCTAAGGAATAAAAAGGTGAACCTATGTTATGTTTTTCAAATTGGGTAAAGCAAGGGTTTGAGAGATACTCCAAATGTGTTCCTCTAAAAAGCTTGTGCCCCAGGGCAGGAGATGAATGCCATCTGCTGGAAAATGTCAGAACTGTAAACAACAACAAAGAAACTAAACTGTAATAAGTCCAGCTAAAGTAAAGTTGGAGCTGAGTTATAGAGAAGGCAGAGGTCCTGCACTGTGTGATGACCACCTACTAGGAACTGAGGGAAATGAAGAAGAAGATGGTGGAGAACTTTGAGTAACTGTCAACTCCAACTTCTTTCATTTCTAGACTTCTCAAATATGAAAATACTCTAAGTCACAAATATCATAACAGGTTTCTAGTATTGTTAGAGGTGAGATGATATGGTCATCTACAGATTTAGACACTAGTCTTTCCTATTTCCATTGTTGCTATTCAGTTTTTCAGTTGCGTCTCACTCTTTATGACCCCATTTGGGGTTTTCTTGGCAAAGATACTGGAGTGGTTTGCCATTTCCTTCTCTAGCTCATTTTACAAGATGAGGAAACTGAAGCAGACAGGGTTAAGTGACTTGCCCAGGGTCACCACACAGCTGGTAGGTGTCAGGCTGGATTTGAACTCCTGACCATGAGTCTTCCTGATTTCAAGTCCAGTGCCCAGTTTCTAAATTATAATGGTTGTATGCTTTGAGCCTGAGAGTATGTAATAGGAGCAATGGTCTTCCATATACTAAAGATCTTTGGTTCCATCTGGGTGGAGACAAATGAATCAGGGAAGTGAAAGCTGTCCAGAGTACACCCAGGCCCTTTGTGTCAGGAGGAAGCTTCTGAAACAAAGGCTACGGTAATGATACACTGTGTTTCCCCATTTAAAGATTATGCAACCAACCCATCAGTAGTAGGTCATCAGCCCTGAGCCATTGCTGATATAAGGAACAGAATGAACAAAAGAATTCCTGAGTGTTGGAGAAGGAAGAGACTTTCAGGGTCATCTATTCCAACTCCTTATTTTGTGGTTGAGAAAAATGAAGTTTTTTTAACCTCACTTTTAGCCAAGTGTGGTTAAATGACATACTCAGAATCATACCCATGCATTTCAGATATGAGTTCTCACCTACAAAAGGAAATAGGCAAGAGAGCCTCAATTTAAAAAATGGGAGCATGTTAGAATATAACCAAGACAAAATACCTCATCTGCCACTAATTTTTTTTTAATGTTCCCTATGCTAAAGTCCCTTTTATTGTACCTAATATATTATTTTGAATAATAGGAAGAAAGATCTAGATGTAAATGGAAGATTTAATAATTGCTTCATAAAAAAGAAGCAAATTTTAAAATATAAACTTCATTTAAATTATAGGCGCAAATATGAAGAAACATGGACCAATTGAACTTCTACAGGGAATGGGATAATGTCTGTTAAACATGGGTAGAGTTCAGTTTCTCAGAAAACCACACCAGTGAGGCCAAGGTCATTGGTTTGACTCAGGCATGAGCCAATTAGCTTTATTCTATTCATTAGGTAAAATAAAGGGGCTTTAGCATAGGGAACATTTAAAAAAAGGCTTTGAAAAGAATCCAGATCATAAGATGGCTTATTAAACAGCAAGAATAGATTCATATTTGAAGTTACAGAGAATTTCAGAAAATGATCTTCATGAGGAAATGACTAAGAGAGTTTGAGTGAGCCAATGCAAAAGGAGAAAGAATTGTACTTCTGTCAGTCATTGGATCAAAACTGTTCTTTTGAAGGACCTTATGGCACAAGGAAAACCAGGTGACTGGGAGTTTAATGTTCTCATCACAGATTTTTATTCGCTTGTGAAAAAAAAACTTTTTCTGCCAAAATATAGTTTCCCAAACCGTCAACAGCAGCCCAGGGGCAGGGGGGGATTTTCTCGAATTTATATGGAGTCTCAAAGTCTTGGCTACTGGAGAAGAACAGCTGAGAGATCAATTTGAGTGTCCCACCATCAGAAAGCAGAGAGAACCTGGGGAGTCAATTATTAAATAAGAAGTCTGTGGGGGGAAATGACTTAAATGCAAGTATGCTAAGTATTGTGAATAATTTGGAAAGAATGGCACATGGACTTGGTAATCTTCAGCTTCCTTGTCTCCCGGAAAGATCATCTTGTTGCAGGGAACCATAAACTGACTAAGGACTTTGGCATGCCAAGTGACCAAATTAACCAATCAGCAAAAGGAGGAGGAAAAATGAGTTGATGCTCATACTTGATACATTTGAGTCAGACAATCTCAGCAGGGAGTAAAATTTAATATATTAAAAAACAAAATAAAAATCAGCTATCAAAAATAAAGTGAGAGAAACAGACAGCTCTCAGCAGAATCATGGCAGAAGAAATAGTTTTCTATTAGGTAGATCCTTTCCTTTTACCATCCCTATAGCCTTGGGTTGGTTTCCCTCCATTTTCTTGGGCCTATCATTTTAATGTTTGCTTATAGTTTTCCATAGCTGGGCAATTTCCTTCTTCATTCTATAGACTTTGATAAAGTATTTCTGTTTCCTGCACTACTCCTTCAGCATCCTGCGTTCTCCTGGCTAGCCTAATAAACCAATCCAAGTTAATATGCACTCGGGCTCCAAAAACGAGCCATGTTCCTTGACAGAAGATTTGCACTTAACTGGCCCCTTTGGGAAACAAGACCTTAGTCCAAAATAATGGCTTAATGCCCGACATTTCACATATCCACTCTTGGAGATAAAAGTAAGAGGGCAGGATTTGAAGGGAATACATCTTTTTTTTCCTTTCAGATCTACTTAATTTGATTACTAGTAGGAAAAAAATCCTAGAGAAATGGCAGAACTGGTAGAAGAGTATACAGTCAGGCAAGCATATCATCAAAGGACCTCTTATTGCATTTACAATGGAGTCACAACATCACCCTTTCAGTGGATAAAGTGGAAAAGAGAGAAGTCTTCTTTTCTAGGGCAATGGATTCTAGGGCCAGGGGGTTACTAACAGTTGACTGGATTAGGCATATCCTGGTCCAGAATCTGAGAATACACCCTGATCCCTTTTAGTGGCCACATGGTATAATCTCTTGCTGAAGGATATAGAGGATCTTGCTAAAAATATACTCCAGCAAATATAGCATATGTAATAATATCTGTTTTGGCTGTGACTTTATTCTATTGGCTCATATGGACTTTACAGTCTCAGGTCCTTATGGGCCATTTTATAATAGTATTGGACATCTGCTGCCTGCCTGTAATACCAGCAGTAGTGAAAAACAAACAACAAATAACTCCTTACCTGGAATGCATGGGGTCTTATTAGAATAGGGTAGAAGGTATGTGGAAGAGATAGTTGTAACTCTGAGAAGGAAATCATGGAGCTCCACTTATTAACTGAGACAAAGTCAGAGTGGTCTCACAGGAAAGCTTTCTTCTAGATGCTTGCACAATTCACATTGGGAATATTTGGTTACAGAAGGAGAATGAGGACATTAGGAGTAAAGCTTGACTCCATCCAGATCTCTAACTCTCATAGACCTATCTCTTTTTCACAACTCCAGCACAATGTCACTAAAAATCATTCCCCAAGCTCTTTTTGGCACATATACTATTAGTTTGTCAACTTTTGAACGTGGAAAAAAGAGCTTCAATTCATTAAGACCTCATGCACTCCAGGTAAATATATTTTTTAAAAAATGCTTGGTACACAGACAGGAAACTAGGGCACACCACTGTTTTAAAACAGTTGATAAATATTTGGGAGTTTTAGTGAACTGAAAGGTTAATGTGAGCTAGTAGAATGACCTGATGCCAAAAAAGTAGGCATTGTTTCATTCATTCTGTTTGTCTTCCCAGTGTCTGCTACATAGTAGATGTTTAATAAAATACTTAAAAAAAACCCCTTACCTTCCATCTTGGAATCAATACTACATATCGATTCCAAGGCAAAAGAGTGGTAAGGGTTAGGCAATGGGGATTAAGTGACTTGCCCAGGGTCACACAGCTGGGAAGTATCTGAGGCCAAATTTGAACCCAGGGCCTCCCATCTCTGGGCCTGACTCTCAATCCACTGAGCCACCTAGCTGCCTGCAATACAATACTTTTTGATTGATTAAGAAAAATATTGCAGTCTTAGGTTACATTAAAAGAGGCACCGAATCAATTACTAGTAAGGTGATTATCTCATTCTATTCTGCCCTGTTCAAGCTATGTCTTGAACATTATGTTCAGTTCTTGGAACCATGTTTTAGACAGGAAATTGACAACCTGGAGGGGTTTCAGGGGTGATCAGGACCAGCCAGTATGGTGAGAGAAAAGGAAACTATTCCATATA
Source organism: Gracilinanus agilis (assembly GCF_016433145.1). Lineage (NCBI taxonomy): Eukaryota > Metazoa > Chordata > Mammalia > Didelphimorphia > Didelphidae > Gracilinanus > Gracilinanus agilis. The sequence goes on along the minus strand of NC_058133.1, from coordinate 402,445,860 downwards.
AGAATCCAATGAAGGAATTTGGGAAGTTTACCCTAGAGAAGAGAAGAAGGAGAACATGATGGTAGACTTCAAGTATTTTAAGTTGAGAGTTGAGGCATGTTCTGTTTGGTTCTAGAAGACAAGAAAACTGCAGAGAAGATTTTTGCTTGATATAAACATAATCCACGGCTCAGCACCACATACTCTTGGTGTACATGAACTGAATTCAATCTTGGGGCCTTCTCCCCATAAGAAAAATCATCCCTTTGGCCTTATTTGTCTCCACCTGGAGTTTTCCTTGAGAATATTATATCATAACTCTTATCTAGGTCTCTTCAGATGTAGGTAAAAGGTCTCTATTTCTGCTTAAGCACTCAAGATAACAAGGCATATGAAGAAATGCTTTAATCTCCTATAAAATGCAGAACAACAAGGTAATAACCAGTCAAAACTATTTTCCCTTTCTGTTAAATCTAGGAAATCTACTTCTCTCTCTAGAAATCTCCAGAAACTCAGCATTTTACTAAAAAAAACCCCTTTCGTCTCTATAGTAGGTTGGGTTATATAACTTTGTCCCTCCAAGGGATCACATGGTAAAGAGACTTTGTCCCTGCCCCTCACTGCTATTTCTTGGACCACTTGGTTGAGTATACAATGCAATGAGTGCAATGAACCTTTACACTTGCTTCTCAAAGCATTTAGTGGCTGTCTGAATAGAAACATGTATGCATTTCCCCCGTTTGCTGCCCCAATAGCCTTTTTCCCCCCTTAGATTCAGATGGTAAGCTATCTCCTTTTATAGGTCTAGTCCAAAGAGATGATTAATATCCACAACAGCTTAAACTAGCCAAATCATCCCAGATACTTAGTTCCAGAAGATATCTTCAGTCCTTCCAACAAGGTATCAATGAGCTATCAATACACTCTGTAAGATGATGTGAAGTTCCAAATAATGGCCTTGTTCTTTTAATCTCACCAAGATGGTCAATTTATCCTGTCAAGCCTCTGTAGAGAGTGTCTTCCTAGCAATTAGGTTGTAAAATGTACAAATGTAAAACAGGACAACTCAAGAGATTGGTAGTCTCTTTTACTAGAGGTCTTTAAGTGGAGACTAAATATCTACTCATTTGGAACACTAGAGATCCTTGTTTAGATGGTCTCTGATGAAATTTCCAATTTTGAGTTTTTGTGATTCTTTGTAAAAAAAAAAAGGACAGAAACAAAGCAGAAAAAATGGTATGAATCTCCCCAAATACTCTGCCCCCTGAACTGAATATGCTGGCATATAACTTGGCTTTGATATTCCTAGTGAGCATTGGTTTCTCCTGTTTTTGGCTTCACTACCTCCCAGAACATTATCTGTCACTTACCTTGTCCTCAGATTTATAATCCTATGATTCCAGATGTATCCCATAGCAGCCCTCTCCTTGAAGTTGACAGGTCCCAGGAATCATCCTATCAACCAAGTTCCTCAACAGATAGCTGGGACAAGTCCACATCTATACCTAGCTTTTGGGGATCCCCTTGTGGTTGCTTACTGTATTACATCATAGCATCCCCAAACCCCAGCCAACTGCTATCCTTCAGAGGGAGTAGGGGATGAATGAGAGAAGGAAGCTTTCTTCCCCAAACTTTTAAACAGTATAGCAGAATTCAGGGGTCTTACTGTCTTTCCATGGTCTTGTGGTCAGTTTTAATTTTGGTTCTATGAAGAATCAGAGGGAGACTTCTTAAAAAAATAGTAAAGGAATGCAAGCTGTTTTCCTTTTTACTAAGTCATGGGATCATCAATTTTTGGCTGGAAGGGGCCTTAAAGATCATTCTTGACAAAAATTGATGTTTTTCAGAGGAAGAAACTGAATCCCAGAGATGTGAAATGACTTGCTTAAGGAAACACTGGTAGTTGATATCACAACTGAGATTTGAATCCTGAACCTCTGACTTGAGATACAGGGCTCTTTGCACTATCCATACCATCTCCTGGGCTGGGGTGGCAGTTCACAGGGCTCTTAGAGGTATGACAGGAAGCAGAAACCAAAATTGTCCTTAAATGGGTCATTGATGTTCATTTGACGACCTGTGGTTTTTGGCAGCCCTACTTCCTTTAGCCACGTGACATCATCTCTCTGCTCATTCCCCATCCTTATATGTGTGGGCTTAAATGATGTGCTCTAATCCAAGAAATGGAAGAAACCACACAGAGTAGGAGATCCTTCGGGGAAAGAATATTTAAATAAAACATCCCATATTCCAAACAATAAAGTAACCAATGTGCTTGGAAAGTTGATAGAAAATAATTACTAGTTTAAAGTTCAAGACTGAATATTTCCTTAGGGTAGATTAATATCCTAAGACCTACCCAGCCTAATGGATCTGAAAACACCTGGAATACTAACTACTCAGATTTATATAGTACTTAAAGGATTAAAAATACTTTCTTTAAAATAATGCTGTGAGGTAGATAATTCAAATATCATCACCCCCATTTTAGAGGTGAAGAAATTGAGACTCAAAGGGATTAAATGACTTATTTTGGATCATGCAGGTAACAAATGCCAGAGTGGGGAATTGAACCTAGGTCTCCCAGAACTAGAGCTGCGCCTGTTTCTCTATATTATGATGCCTTAATATTTCTAACCTAATTCTGGATAAACAATCATTTTGCTCTGCAGCAAGTATATGCCCAGTACTTAACAGGTCAATGCAAGGGTACCACAGAGCCCTGGAGAACTTATTTTTAATATATTTTATAATTTTATTTGACCCTTATAACAATCCTTGGAGGTATACTGGGAAAACATTATTATTTCTACTTTACAGATTTAAAAACTGAGTCTTGGAATAGTCAAATGACTTGCCCAAATTCTCAGAGCCAAGGAATGACTGAGCTGGACCTAGAACCTAAGTTTCTTAATACCTAATAAAAGAACTCAACTCTTCTTTCCTGGCAAAGTAATCCTCCCCTACCAAGGGACTATTTTTCATTTGGCTCTTATTTCCTTTAGTATCTTACATCCCCAGGACCTAAGATGTTGTTGGTTGGTCATTTTTCAGTTGTGTTTGACTTTCTGTGACCCCTTTGGCGTTTTCTTTGCAAAGATAATGGAGTGGTTTGCTATTTCTTTCTCCTGTTCATTTTACAGATGAGGAAACCAAGACAAACAGGATTAAGAGACTTGCCCAGAGTTGCTCATCTCCTGTCCAATGCTATATTTGAATTCAGGAAGATGAGTCTTCCTGACTTCAGGCCTAGCACTCTATACACCTAGGTGCCAAGTACCCAACATAGCATCTTTCATTCTCCACTTCTACCAATAATGACCTGTGATTTAATTAGTTTTAGGAAACTTTGTTGAGGAAATTCCTCCTACTAATGCAGATTGATAACTGTTCAAAAATTTAGAGTCTTAAAAGAGTTGTCTGAGGGTGCTTTGAGGTTATGTCATTTCTCCAAGGTGATATACAGTGTATGAGACAGGTAAGAGGCATCTTATGTACAATGGTTAGAGAGGCAACCTTGGAGTCAGAAAGAATAAGGTTTAAATGTCATTGATAATATATACTGGCTGTGTGCCCTTGAGCAAATCATTTATCCTCTCTGTTTTTTTTAAGCAGGTTTCTAAGATTGTATGTTGTAGAGCAGATCCTGCCAGTCTCTAGGCTCTCTTGTTATTCTTAATGTATGTCTTTGAATTGGATTAGATTAAACTGGCCCACAACCCAGGGATTTGTTCTTGGAGTGACTACAGATTCTTTAAAGAAAGATGAATGGGATTAAGGAGGATCTAAGGGACCCTCTGTAATCCAGAGGATGAAGGAAGCCCTAAGAAGGCTCTGAAGGCTCTACAGTTCCAAGAAATCATGTTGCCAATATGTTTCCTAAATTCTGAAAGTATTCTTGGAGGAAAGAAGGAAGTGGGGTTCAGATAAAAGTGGCATTGCTTAGCGTTCTCCCAAAACAAAGTAACCCAACATTCCCTGAAACTGTTCCCTCTCAACCCAAGTAGGAGGAGGTCATCTGAAGGTAGCTCAACCACAATGCATCTCATATGACCAAGGCAGTCCCGGGAGCATAGAATCCCAGGGATATGGGTCAGAGGGGCACCAAGATACCAGTAGGCTCCATCTCCTGGGGGAATGCTTGGCCTTTTTATGGATTTGCTGACCCTTATAAGAATATGGCAGAATGAAGGGGATGACCTCTAGCAAACTGATCTTTCTTCAGGCAATGATCATATTTGTTTCCTGAAATTTCCTGGGAAACTGGTGATGTCTCAGTGGCACATTCCAGATCAAGACTTTCTGCAGTATAGAAATGCCATTTGGCACTCTTCAAACTTTGCCTGCACCTTTCAATACACTGGATTCTTGTGCCCACCTGAGAGATGGCTACATGAAAGAATGTAGAGAGTTATGATCAAGCCCCTAATGGTGAACCTTTTATGCAAGGTATTTGTTCTCATAGTTTTTTGTTTTTTTTTTGGTAGAAAATGGTGACCTCTATTGGGAGTCCTGACTTACAGATTTTACAGCATCATTTCTGAAACCAAATACTTGGAGGAAGAGAAACTAATCTCATGTAAGGAGGATGGCATTGACAACTGGGAGATAGCAGAAGCTCCTAGGACTTTAGAATATTGCCCCTGTGGTCCTCCAATATGTTTGAGAATGTCATTCTCAGAATTTTTAGGCAATGTGAATACTTGGTGAATGAAGTCATTTTGGCAGTTTCTTTTAAATCATGGATTTTGTGAAATTTAAAAAATGGCAACTGCATTTTAATATAATTGATTTCCTTTGGGATCCTCTAGATTTGATTTATATATTTAAAAACATTATCCTGAGGAGTCCACAGGCTTTGCCAGACAGCCAATAGGGTCAATAATGCAAATAGTTTACAACCCCCTTGTTTAAATCCACAAGGGCCAGCCAAACAAAGTTCAGTGAGTAAAATCTAAGATATTCTATCCAAGGGAGTTCCTAACCTGGCATCCCTAACCTCATTTTACAAATATTTTGATAACTTTATTTCAATATAATTGGTTTCCTTTGTAATCCTATTTGTTTTATCTTATGTATTTATAAACATTCTGAAAAGGGGTCTAGATGCTTCTAGAACCTAAGGGATCCATGATACAAAAAAGGCTAAGAACTCATCTTACCTAATAGACAACAAATGTCCCTGGCAGCTGCTCGAGACCCTTTCCTACTGCTACAAGTCAAAGGCTCCAGAGGTAATTGCTGAACTCATCCTTCATAGTTATTCCTAATGCTCAGGAAATTGGACTCAGATTGAAGTCTCTACTTTTGCCTGTCTGGCCTACCTTAACTGAGCTGACTCTGTTGCCTTTCCTGCCCATAGATTTAAACCTTCATTCTTCAAGGAATAACCTTTAGTTTGTGTAAACCTCAGGCAGAATCTGAGTTTGAAACCCACTCTACCATTTACAACCTGTGTGACCTTGGGTACATCACTTAAACATGTTTGGGTCTCAGTTTTCTCATGTGTAAAATGAGGGTGTTGGACTAGAGGACCCCTAATGTTCATTTTGGGTCTAAATCTATGGTTTTATTTCAGCACTGCAGGAGACCTCAAGCCCCGCCCTTCATCTTTTTTTGTTTTTATTTTAAACCTTTACCTTCCATCTTAAAATCAAGACTATATATTGGTTCCAAGGCAGGAGAAAGCAAGGGCTAGATTATGGGGATTCAGTAACTTACCCAGGATCAACAAACTAGGAAGGGTCTGAGGCCATATTTGAACCCAGAACCTCTTAATTTTAGACCTAGCTCTCAATCCCTTGAGTCATCATCTAGCAGCCCCCTTCACCTTCCTTTACCTGTTATCTTCTTCCCTTAGATTATAAATTCCTTGAGGGAAGAAACTGTCATCTTTTGTGTTTGAATCTCCAGAACTAAGCACAGAGCTAGGCACAGAGCAGCCACTTAGTAAATGTTTATTGACTGATTGACTGAATAGGCAGAGGCAAGTTTATGACTCCCAGAATTGTGCTGCTTGGCATCGGATTTGGCTTTTCCCTCTCCAAGATGAAGAAGACATGTGGGTAAGAGCTGGCATGAATTGAGTAAACCGGGGTGGCTGCTGTAGCCCCAACCTCCCTTTATCTCTCCATACTCTGGACATTCGTCAGGAGCATAATGGAGCCAGTTGGCAGGCCTTCTGGCACAGGAGGAGGGAGAGAAGTTACACCAGTGAAAATAGAAGCCATTCGGCTGTCAGAGCTCACTCCTCAATCCCAGGAGTCTCATTTTCCATAATAGCAATTGCTTCAGTGGCAGCCCTAACAAACTCCACAGTTGCCACTAACAGGCTTTTGCACTGAACAACAAAACCAAACATTTTTCCTGGTCCCTGATTTACTGTTGTTTCTATGAAGGATTTGGGGTTTGTGTGTTCTTGTTGGATCATTAGATCTCACCCCTGGATCTGCTCCAGTGTCAGGGTTGGCTAGAGCAGTACCCCTTATGTACCCCTCACGAGAGTACTTTCCCTCCGTGCGGCAGTAACAAATAGCCTCACAGACAGAAAGAAAAGGTATCTTCTGGGAGGCAGTGGGATGACTTTGTTCCTCCTTCCTGTCTGGTAAGGGAAGTAAAAGGAAAGCCAAAAAACTCAGAAAAACATGAGAGGAAAAGGAACATCATTTTCCATCAGGATTCCCACCTTCTCTAAGTCACATACATCTACAACTCCTTTGGAGGTGGGGGATGAGGAAGGGTAACCCAGTTTAGGTAGCCCTAAAGGGGAAAGTCCTTGTCATGGTTTGGCCATGGTTTGGTGGTTAAAGCAAACAAGGAAGGAGGGCTAGACAGGGAATGAATCTTAGCTTTACCTCCTATTGGTAAGACCTTAAAAAAATCTATTGGTGAGACCATTGATAATTTCTGATCTTGAAATGAATTTGTTTATAAGTAAGAGGGGAGACTCCTCAGGAAAATATTTTTTAATATAAAATTTCAGGACTCTCTCTACAATAATGAATACATTTTGTTAAGTGATGATAGCTTGACATCTTTAGGTTCAAGTTAGTATTCATAGTCTCCAACTTTGCCAGTAAATTATGTTTCAAATTGTGTTTGTAAATGGGTTGTGTTAAATTTAGGATGCACTTTTCCATGGAAACCATATTACAAATTCTGGTTAAGTCCCCAGGCTAGCCCACAAAAGCTAATTTAATCCAAATGTAACTGTACTATGTTGTAAGAATATTAGCCTCAGTCTTGGGTCCTAGGAACAGGAGGCCTTGCAGAGAGAGAAGAGTGGGAGAAAGAAGAAGTTTCCCCCATTCTTCTGGGTATCAAGTCAGCTTTAAACAAAATTCTGAAATAAGTAAAATGTGTCTTTGGTTTGCCTAGTTCCCACCACGTAACCTCCTAATGCCCTCTCAACTGACATTGAATGCCCTCGTGCTCCCTAAGCATCCCTCTATATCCTGTATCACCCAATATAGAGCTCAGGTGCCCTCAGATGATTCTGTGTTCCTAATTATCTTGCCCTCCTCAAACAAAACATCCAGTCTTTACATATTGTTGGCTTCCCCATGGTGTTCAGAAAAAAGGATAGCTGATGAAATGAATTCACATTAAGGTGTAAATAAAGCTTAACCCCTTAATCCTAGAAAAGATTAAAAGTAGATGCAGCCAAATTTCTAGTTGGAAAAATTCGGGTTACTTAAATGCAAGGAATAAATTCAAATAGTAGGGAAGAAATTCATGGGAGAAGAGTAATTTCTTAGCAGAAGTCGACATGTCCCCTTGAGGTCAGTTTCTAAAGTTGTTCTTGCTTTTTTGTAGTTAATTCCTTCCGTTAGGAAGCTGGAGATTCCCTAAAAGTTTCAAGGGTTTTGTTTTGACATGGATGAAAGGTTGAATTAAAAATAATTTTTAGGAAACAGTTATGTCCCAAGCATTGTGCTAAGTGCTGGGGATACCCATTTAAAAGTGAGACTATCTCTGCCCTCACAGAGATGTTTTCTAATAGGGAAAGAAAACACTTATATGAGAGTAATGGCCAGGAAAGAAGGTGTTGTCTCCAGAGTTGACCTTTTGGGTAGTCAGTGGTATATCCTTTCTAGGAATGATGATGATCTTGTAGCATGGATTCAAATATTAGTTGCTAGTCCAGAGCAAGTAGTAGAGAAGATTTGGAGAAGGGGGAAAGTTTCGGGGTGATGGCAAGATGGAATGTGATGGGTATTTTGTTATTTTTCAGTAGATTCTGTGGGAGCCAAGTTTATGAAGGTAGATGACAATGGGAGGTGAGCTGGAAGAAAATGGACGATGCAGCAGTATGTTACATAAAAGCCATTTATAAGAAGAGACTCCCTGAAGAGATGCCCTTGTCACATCGGAAAGGCAACATTAGACTGCCTACTTCTCTAAGCCCTCAGAACCTGTTCTCTCTCTACCCCTGCTATGGAACCCCTCAAACTCTACTGGGATTTGGAAGTGGAAGCTAATGGCATCCAATGGCCTGGCTCCTTTTGCTGAGGGCTCAGCCAACAACAGGGTATAGCCGGGAGCATAAGCCACCCCCAGATTGCCAGGGGAGCGGTCCTGGTTGGCTTTTAAAGGGTGAACAATTCATCTTTGCTCAGAGGAAATCTAGTTCCTTCCTCTGCTTTTGGCAGCCTGGTACCAGCTCAGGTTGTTGATTACGTAAGTGTTACATACTGTGCCATCTGTCTTTGTGAGAGGCCGGTCTCCCTTACAAGCCAGGTTAGAGAAATTGCTTGGCACTGTCTTATCTTGGATTTCGCTTCCAACTTGAACCTCTAGAGAACACCATGTGCTGCCTCCCCTCCCTCGAATGAAGCAAGCATGCCATGTATGTCTGTTTGGGGCTGGGAGCCTTGTTTACTACAACATTCACAGGGGTGTGCAAGCCTTCTTCCTCCTCCTCCTCCTCCTCCTCTCCTTCCTTCCTCCCCTCTCCAGCATGGGGCTGACTGGCTGTTTTTAGCTTACACTCAGTCTCTCTTCCCTACAGCTGCATGGAGATTTGATTTATGCTCATGTTAATATTTTTCAAAAATACATTTTCAGAGGTGGAAAATATTCTGCACAGAAACCCAGGTTCTCATGCCAGGGATTCAGAAGAGACTTTTAAGTTTTTCCATGTAACCAGGAAGAAATGTGAATGTACACGGTTCTATGTGGATGAAAGCTTCAGGATTTCCTCAATTCTCCGTGGAGTAACCTTGGGAGGCAACAGTGCTAGAATTCTCTGAAATGCAGCAGTGCCCAGAGAGGAATAAATCCTATATGGTCATTTGAGGTGAAAACCTAACTCAGGGAGGGCAAGGGAAAAGGGAGAACAACAACTTTCAAATTAATGAAACCAAGGCAAAAATCTTATCCCCCAAAGGAGCTCTTAGAAGCATGCTTTTAGAATGAGAGGTTATTTGAATTCAAGAGAAATCTAACTGATTCATCCTACAAAGTATGGATACACTGTAAAGACCAGTGGATTAAAAAGTCAGAAAGAGGGAAGGCAAATAAGCATTTACATAGCACCTACCACGTGCCAGGCACTGTGCTAAGCATTTTATATGTATATAGTTCCATTTGATCCTAACAACAACCCTGTGAGGTAGATGCTATTGTTATTCCTCCATCTTACAGTTGAGGAAACTGAGGCAAACAGAAGCAAAGTGACTTGCGAAAGATCACACAATTAATAAATGTCCGAGGGTAGATTTGAACTCAGGTCTTCCTGACCTCATGTCTAGTGCTTTATCCACTACACCACTCAGATGTCTGTGTTTAAATTCCACTTTTGCTTTTTCCTACCTATGGGATCCCAGTCAATTGTTCTTCTCTGATACTGATTTAAACCTGCAAGTATTGATCACTTGTACAGACTCATCTAACTAATAACTAAAAAAATTAAGCTCAATAACAACAAAGCTAACAAGTAGTGATCAAGCCTTTGCTTGAAGACCTCCAAAAAGAGCTCACTAACTTAAAAGATAACCCATTTCACTTTGGGACTAAACTATCAAAAAAGCCTTTCTTTTCTTTTTTTCCCTCCTGGTAGCTAAGTACATAGAGTACTAGGCATGTAGTTAGCTAGATGGAAATAAAGTTCCATCCTCAGACACTTCCTGGCTGTGTGACCCTGGACAAGCCACTTAACCTTTATCCGCCTCTGTTTCCTCAACTGTAAAACAGGGATAATAATAGTACCTTTTTCATAGGATTGTGCTGAGGACTAAATGAGATCCTAATACCTGAAATATAGTAGGTACTTTAAAAAAATGCTTTGTTCCCTTTACTTTCCCAACGTCAAGCCAAAATATGTCTCCATGATTGCTAACCATTGTTCCTAGTTTTGTCTCCTGGGGACAAAAGGAATAAGGCTAATCTTTCTGTGACAACCTTCCCAATAATTGAACCCAGAGTTCATGACCCCCCATGAGTCTTCTCTTCTCCAGACTCCAAAAACCATCAATAATCACTTAGATTGTGTCATTCTAGGTGAATTAGGTACTGTGCTATCTATAGACATATAGAAAAATTGCTGGGACCAGAAGGCCTGCTTTCTAACCACTTTCCCTTCTATAAAATAGGGAGTTGAACTGTCTTATTGAATAGGTCTCTTCTAGCTTGGGATCCTCAAATCCTATAAGCCGGGTTATATAGAAGAAAAGAACCAGCAAAGCTCTGATCATGTACAGAATTGGGGCAAGTCCTTGAGGAATTTATTCTTCCTGTTTAAAACTTGGATCAATAGCCAGCAGATTAATAGTTGCTGTTTGTCAGAACCATAACTAGTATGAAGAGACTAATATCAGCATGACTTGGGTCCATATCACCATCCTTATATCATTCCAACAGGGAAATATTTGCCCTAAAAGATGACAATAAAATTGTTCCAGGTACCTGATTGACTCCTGCCTCCCTTAATACAGCTTCCTGGTCACCTGAGGGTATAGAAAGTCCTGCCCAGTTGCAGTCCAGGTATCTGAGACTTGGAAGATGCCTTGATACCATTCAAGTCATGATACCCTTGACTTGCTGACCAGACATATTTCTTTAAAGAGGTGAGGGCTGAAGCTGAGTGCTGGTATATCCTTGCTGATTAATCCTTTCTTTGCTACAGTTAAGTAAATCCTTAGTCAAAAACTACTGGTGCATCATTTCATCCCAGCACCTAACCTAGACTAACACGGTCCTGGTATCCCGTCTGCCTCTCACAGCCAGGAATTCTGGTGCTTTGGACCAATTCAGTTGTTTCTATGTGCATGCATATAGCTAAGGAATGACATCCCATCCATGATTAAGGTAGACTGGAAATAGAAATCACAGGAGTTTAGTAGGTTGAAAAAGAGGAAGGACAAAAGGATAGCAGGGAACAGAGAGTAGGATGAAGAATGGGAGACAGACATTCAATTTATGGGAATGAGATAGTGATCAAGAAGGTCCTCCTTAGGAAAATGATCAGGAGCCAGAGAGACTAAAGTAATGTGATAATGTAAGCTCCCTGAGGGCAGGGGCTGTTTCATTTTTGTCTTTGCCACCCTAGCACTTAGCACAGTTCCCTCCATTCACAAATATTTCTTAAGCACCCAGGATATTCGTAGCTCTTCTTAGATGGGCGTAGAGCCACAACTTAATCAGCTGTCCTTGAGGAGCAGGGAGATGTTCTAATCATCACAGCCACTAGACACAAGAGGGTCAGCAGATAGCCCTAGTGACATGGGTTGAGATTCTAGTTGCAGGGACCAAAACTTAACAGTAGGAACTCGAGGACCACCAGCCACCAGGAGGACACCAGTATGTTAACCATCTCTGTGAAAAGGCCATCTGTAGCAAAAGCAGGTTCAGTGAGAGTCCTGAAAGACATATTTGCAGGGGTCAGACATCAGAAGGAGTCAGTGATTCTGCATTATCACAAGCAGTTAAGTACCCCTTGACTCATGTGTCCTTGTTACACATGTTCTAGGTGTGGGTGCCTCTCAGACCCGAGCCTAGGGCAGCTTGCTCTCCTCACTGGTGGTATGCATTAATGCAGGAGAATATATCCTAGATTCATGGGGGGATTTTTCTGTTGAGATTTTTCTTATTTTGCTATTTCATTAAGTGTCTTTGCTTTGAACTAATTGTGGTTTCTGGATTACTAGAGAAAAAGTAAATAATGTAGTGGAAGTTCCTAGGATAAAAGTAAACCAAGGATATTCTTTGGGCCCCAAGGGTTGCATAAATATTACAAATTTATAGAAGAAAGGGGAAAAAAACCAAAGTATAAAGTATGCTATCTCTTCCTGGCATGCAATTAGGTGACTTGGTCTATTTTTTTGACAGCCTACTATCAGCTGTTTGGGAATGGTGAAAATGCCCAGGATAATTACATTTAATGATGCTTTTTATGTGCCTCAGTCAGCTAAGCGCCACAAGGTCTCAAGCATTCCTGATCTTTCTCTTCTTCCGGCTCGAGAGAAGCCAGTCTTTTTTGTTGTTGTTAAGGAGCAGAAGTAACCCTTCTCCTTAAGCAAAATTTCTCTTCTGGAGACAAACAGCCCTTCTCTGATTTTTCCATCTAAAACAGTGTTTCTTTCTGACCTTCCCTCTGTTCTAGTCCCTGAAGCAAATCTTCCTCATGAGCTGCCCAGCTGCCCTCTGGTGATGTCATTGTGCTTAGCTGAGTTCAGTCAAACCGTTCAAGCTTGATGTTAGGTGAATGACTAAGCAACTTGGCATTTTAAAGGGACCAGACTTATTTTTATACCCACACTAAAACCAGTTTAACCCCAAATTTAAGCTATATAAATTAAACAGATTTTTAGTCTGCCATAGTCCCTGCTTAAAATTGAATTGTCCAGATAAGATTACCGCATATGAACAAATTGTCAAATGATACAAAAGAATATTTCATTAACTCTTATAGCAAATTTCTGAGGAAATGTGCTCTAATGGATAAAGTACTGCCCCATGAGTCAGGAGACCTGGGTCCTAGTATCTTATCTCTCATGATGAGAAGACAGAACTCATGGGAAAAGAACATGGTGTTGGGAAATATTGAAAGCAAAGAGAAAAGCAGATGGCAGAGGATGAGATCGATAGTATCTTGGAAACAATGAAGACGAACTTGGACAGACTTCTAGAGAGATTGGAGGATAGAAGGGTCTGACATGTCTATGGAATCATGAAGAGTTAGACACCACTGAATAATAACAACAATCTCTTATGACCTAGATGTGTGACTGACATTGGGCAAGTTACCTCAGTACTCTGAATCTCCTTTCTGAAAAATCAGAGGTTTACACAAGGTGATATCTAAGATCCATTCCAGCTCTTACTTCCTTTTTCCTGAATCTATGAGTTCAAGGCACAGAAATATCTGTAAAGTCAAGAATAGGAAGAAAAAGCTTCACAGAAGAGGGATGGTCTGAGTTGTGTGGCTCTTCAAAGACAGGTAAGTAAGGGGCAAGGGAAAGTTATTTAAGATGGGAATAATATGAGTGAAAACAAAAGGGCAGAATTGATTAAAGAATATTCACATAATAGTGAAACTATTCCAATGGATTATTAGACTGACCAAAGAAGAAGAATAGTCTTGAGAGTAGAGAGCCTTAAAACTAGGCATAGAAGGAGACCAAACAAAATCAAGTTGGAAATACAAAGTTAGCAACAGTTTTTGAACAGAGGGGGTAATTAATATGTAGCAAATCATGTTTAAGATATTCATCAAGAGAGACAGTATAGTGTAATGGAAAGAACATTGGATTTGGGGGTCAATAGACTTGTATTCTTAGTGTTAATTCTGCAACTTGTGTGACATGGTCAGACCTGTGCTTCAGAAAAATCATGTTAGCAGCTATTTGGAGGGTGGATTTGAATGGAGAGGCAATGGAAACAAATTGGAAAGTGATCAAAATATTCTGGGTGAGAGATAATGAAGACATGAACTAAAGCAGATCAGACTTATAGAAGTAAAAATAAAAAGTTTTAGCTACTGATTTGATATATGAGATGAGGAGAATGTGGAACTAAGGATAAAACTGAAGTTACAAAACTGGGAGACTGGAAGAACTGATAGCATCTTCAAGAGAAATAGCTAAGTTTATTAAAGAGTGGATTAGAGAGAAAGATGAGTTCTCCTTTGGACATATTGGGTTTGAGATATTTGGGGGGCATTGAGTTTAAAATGCTCAATGGAATTGGATCACATATGTGCTGGTAGAGGTTTAACAAGATGTCCCTCTGTGTATTGGGGGGAAAGGTTTTCATGACACTCTTTTAAGTTTGCTCTGCATTAATATTTTCCCATCACTATACAATCAAGAAACCAATGATTTGTAGCCTTTGCCTATTTCCAAGGTGTGAATGCTTACACTGAAAATTTAACTATTGGCTCTTGCAAGCTGGTTTAAACTTTCTCCAGCAAATCCCTGGACTGAATATATACAACTGTGAGGCATCTGCACATGGAGCTGATGAGGTCATCAGATGAGAAAGGATAGAGAAAGAGAGAAGAGAGATCAGGAGAGAACCTTGGGTACGCCCATACTTAAGTGGTGTCATATGATGCTCTTTCAAAGGACTCTAAGAAAGAGTAGTTATACTAGCAGTAAGAAAACAGAGAGAATTGTATAATGAAAATACAGAGGGGGAAAAGTATAGTGTTCATTAGCATAAAATGCTGCAGAGAGATAAAGAGGGATGAAGAGTGAAAAAGGACTATTGAATCTGGCAATTGATGATTCAGATTTCTTGAACAGTGGCTAGCTGTTCCTATTCATGACCAGTATCTGAAATCTGCTCACTCTATTTAGCATCAGTTCATACAAGTCTACCCAGGATTCTCTGAACTTATTTATCTCTTTCATCATTTCTTACATCACAACAGTATTTTATTACATTCTTATGCCACACTTAATTCAGCCATTCCTTAATTGGTGCGATCTCCCTTAATTTTCAGTTCTTTGCAAATACTTACTCACACACATGTGCACGCACATGAGTTGCTATAAATATTTTTGTACAAATGGGTCTTTTTTCTCTTTGATCTCTTTGGGGTATTTGTAGATCAAGTAATAGTACTAGTATTTCTGGGTCAAAGATAATGTATGATTTAGTCATTTTTTTGAGGGGGGGCTAAATTTCCAAATCTCCAGAATGTTTGAAACAATTTGCAGTTTATTAATGTACCTGTTTTCCCACAATCCTTTTAACATGTGTCATTTCCCCTTTCTTGATCACCTTTTTTCATTCTGCTAGGTTTGGATTAGAACCTCAGAGTTGCTTTAATTTGTACTTCTCTAGTTATTAGTGAGTTGGAATATTTTTTTCATACAGTTAGAGAGACCTCAGAGCTTTTTCCTCCAGGATTGCCCATCCATATCCTTTGGCCAATCATCACTAAGAACAGCTGAGGTCAGACTTTTCCTAACCTTCGGTTAACATCCCCGTCATTCTACTCACGTAGCCACCTCCCTAGTACAGGTCCTAGACAGGCTCATCACCTCTGCATTTTTGCAATAGCTTTCTAATTAGTCTCCCTGTCTCAGATCTCTCCCTAGTCTGATCAATCCTTTACTCAACTGCCAAAACGATTTTCCTAATGTCATCCTCCTACTCAGTAAACTCCAGTTGCTCCCTATTATCTCCAAGATCAAATATAAAGTTCTCTGATATAAAACCCTTCACCATTTCACCCCTTCCTACCTTTCCAGACTTTTTACATATTAACCTTCCTCCACACATTCCAAGAACCTGCCATACTCGCCTATTTTCTGTTTCTCACACAAGACACTGCATCTCCTGATTGCTCTTTGGCACAGCCATGCCAGGAACTCTTTCCCACCTCCTCTCTGCCTCCTAAGCTTCTCTGGCTTTCTTCAAGATTTTATTCAAATCCCCCTTCTCCAGAAAGTCTTTCTAGGTCTCTCCCTCACCTCCCACCTTCCCTTTGAGATTTTCTTCCACTGTATATATTTTATTGTTCGCTTGTTTCAGTCATGTCTGACTCTTTGTGATCCCAGCTGGGTTTTCTTGGTAAAATACTAGAGTAGTTCACCATTTGCTTCTCTAGCTCATTTTACAGATGAGAAAACAGAAGCACATAAGGTTAAGTGACTTGCCCAGGGTCACACAGCTAGTAAATGTCTGAGACTGGATTTGAACTTAGGAAGATGAGTCTTCTTGATCTCAGATCTGGCATTCTATCCATTGTGTCATATACCTTCTACATATATCTTATATCTACATAATTATTTTCACTTTCTCTCTCCCTTTAGGATGTGAGGGCATGGTCTATGTTTCTGCCTTTCTATGTAATGTTTGTTGACTAACTGACTACAAAAATACAGAGATGGGAGAAGGGAGTGGTCAGTTAGTTTACGAAACAGTTAGCAGACCATTTTCCCTGCAATGTGGACTATGTGAAGGGAAATAATTTGAATTAAGCCCGGAAAGATGAGGATCTAGTAGTTAATAACTTTAGATACCAAGTTAAGGAGTTCAAGTTTTTTCTTAGAGGAATAGAGTCACAGACAACATTTGAGTAAGGGAAGTGACATTGTCAGACATAAATCTCAGGCTATTAAATATAAAATAAAATAGTTTTCTTAGCCCATAAAAATGAATCCTAGGGATTAGAGGTAGAAGAGGAACTAGATGGCACTTCCAGCTCATACATCTGTCATCTAATACAATATTCTTATTCTGAAGACAAGGGAAAGGGGGCAGCTGGGTGGCATAATGGATAGAATGCCTAGCCTGGAGTCAGAAAGACTCATCTTCTCAAATTCAAATCTGGCCTCAGACACTTACTAGCTGTGTGATCCTTGGTAAGTCACTTCATCTTATTTGCCTCAGTTTCTTCATATATAAAATGAGCTAGGCAAGAAAATGGCAAGCTACTCCAGAATCTTTGCTAAGAAAATTCCAAATGGGGTCAACAAGAGACAGATATGACTTTTTTTTAAAACTCCTAAAGGACTGAACAACACCAAGAAAAGAGGAGGAAAAAAATGTAGACAGTGAAATGATTTTCCCAGGGACACAGGTAGGAAATACAAGAGCCAAGATTAACCCTCAGGTTTCCTGATTTCTCATCCAGTGATTTTACATTAAAAACCCAAATACTACAACGATTGCTTCTAAAAAGGTTCCTTCCGGGGCAGCTAGACAGCACAGTAGATAGAAAACCAGTCCTGGAGGTGGGAGAACCTGTGCTCAAATATGGCCTCAGACACTTTGTATTTGTGTGACCCATGGCAAAATACTTAATCCCATTTGCCTAGCCCTTGCCACTCTTCTATCTTAAAAGTGACACTAAATCAGAAGGTAGGGGTTTAAAAAAAGTAATTAAACAGTTCTTTATTAGCCCTATATTTAGTAGATTCCCATGTGGTAGAAGGAATGAAAAGAAGTTTCTACCATAGTAAGCCCATAGCTATTATTCCTAAATTACCTGGTCATTTTAATTCTGTGGGCACCAATCTAGAATCATTGTATGAATTTCAACTTCTGACAGTACTCATGAAACAAGTCAGTAGATAGAGACAAACTAACCTAAAGACCTTAAAATATTTAGCAAGAGGAACTGAACTGTGACATAATGATTACTAATAAAGCAAAGCAGCTACCTCAGCCCCAGCTCACATCTCCTCCTTGGTCTTGCTCAGGGATACTTTTCAGAATTGGGTCAGAATGGAATTGGAGATGGAAGAGATCATAGGTGGGAAGATAATCATGGCGCCAAGATTTCCATTGGAGTGGAGAGAATTAATAAGTAAGCATGAGTTTGGGTTGGACCCAGGTAAATGCATGAGGTCCCCTTCAGTCTAGTTTCTATCCTTCTGATTTTATGAAGAGAGAAACATGATAGATTTCTGGAAGCAAAAAAATGATTGATGTGTTGAAACAGCTTTATATAAAATGACAGAGGGAAGAATAGATTTTTAAGGATGTTATAAAAGACAGAAGGATGGATTTGATGTCAACCTAAATACTTCATATTGTGCTTTAGGGGAAGTTTTGGGATGCATGCATATGTGTTATCACTCAGAATTACAAATGAAATGCTTGTTATTTAGTCTATTTTCAACAGGGCAGCAAAAAATACCTAAACAAAGTAAAAGTCTCATATACTTCTGCTTAGTTTGTAGATTAACATTAACAATTTAGAGAAGCAGATTTTTTTTTAGTGAATAGAAGATTGTTCTTAAAGTCAGGAAGGTCTGGGTTCAAGTTCTGCTTTTGGCACCTAAGAATTGTGGAATTATAGGAAAGTCACTTAAGCTCTTAGTGCTCTAGTGTGGCAATGCCATCAAAACTTTAATTGATGCAATGCTTTGTAGGATTATGTTTAGTCTTTGTAGTTCTATTCCCCAGTCACTAATGTATATAAAAATGCATTTGATATTTAAGAATTTTGCAATGCAAATGACAAACTACTTTAATGAAAATAAAAAAAAGTTGCTATTGCTTGTTAGCAAATATATACATTGGTAAATTTTGGTCTTTTTCTCCCTCAACCTTAAGATCCCTTTGAAAATTCCTAGTCTTCCTACTTTCTCCCCTTTCAGCTCTCGTCCTTACATACATTTTAGTGGTCAGCATTCCTATGTGGAATCCCAAAGGGAAAGCCAATCTCTGAAGAAAAAATGTTTTTTTCTTTTGAGAAGTAATTTTTAAGGCCATTCTCCTTGGCTTTGGTCAAGCTAGTTGGAGTCAAAGAACGCTTTGATTGCTTTTTCTATTTGCCTATGCACTTTCGGTGTTTTGCCTTAGGTGCCAAAACTGTTGGAAAGGTCTCAGGCTATTTCCGTAGTGGTAATAATGCTAAGTAAGGTTCAAGGGAAGAGCCCTAGTTCTTATAGAGGGTAGACTTCATCCTAAACAGAAATAGAAAGAATGAGTCCTCTACCCCTATTCTCACTAAGCCAATCATACAATCACTGTTTGGAAATCCCTAGAGAACAAAAAAAAAAAAAAAAAAAGGAGGATGCTTTAATATAAATGAAAGATGGAATGATTTTTGGACAAAAATGGGAAACTTATGAGCATTCTTTGGCAGAGTTTTGAACAGCTATTTTCCCTCCTCCATCCCCAAGTTGCTTATCTAAGACATCAGGCCTATGGCTTTCACATAGTAGGAACTTAATACATGTATACTGATTGTTCCATTTATTGGACAGGCCTCTGTGCTTTCCTTTGGTCTTGCAACAGTCTCTGAGAATCCTGGGAGTTATCCTTCAGTCTTTTCTCCAATAGTTTCCTGGGGAGTTAATAATCTTTTCATTTCCCAGTCTCCTTCCTTTCTCTGGATGATCTAAGACTGCAGATTCTTATGGCCTTGGATAACTGGGAGAGATTCAACTCAAAACACACACCTATGGAGGACACACATACATCTTTTCTCCACCCATCCTGAGACCTGTATGGGCTACAAAAGGCCCCCTCCAACAAACTTCCAAACCTGATAAGTTTTAGATTTCAGGGTTTTTTTTCCCCTTACATAATTAGCTTATCCAGAATCACTATTTCAGGTGGCAACTGTCACTAAACGTAGAGGAAAAAGTGTAAAGAAGAATGTGTTGTATCTTTTTCTTCAATTAGAATAAATCTACTTCTTTTTGGAAAAAAATCAGGCATTAATATACCAAGGAAACTCTTTATAGATTATATTCTATGAAGTCATAAGACTAGACTCTTCTTTCCCTAATACCCCTTGCCTCCCCACCACAAAAAAAATAAAGATATCTTTCAGCTATCACAGTATCACAGTAGATCTTAGAGTGTTCAGAATGCAGGGGTCACCGGTGGTCAAAATGATTAATAATAACCATTATCGATTTTAAGATTTGTGAAAGAACGTTCCAAATGTTATCTTCTATAATCCTCTTAAGACACCTCTGAAGTAGGTACTAGCATTTATATCATTAAGGTTAACAAAGTGCTTTACACAGATAGGTTAATTTATTTAATTCTCACAACAACCCTGAAAGGTAGGGGCTAACATTATCATCTGTTTTACAGATGAGAAAACTAAGGATCCAAAAGGCATGCTCACACAATAAGTAATTGAGGCAGGGTTCAAAACCAGATCTTCCTGGGTCCAAGTCCAGCACTCTACATGAGATAATATATGGGGAGAGCTTTGCAAGCCTTAAAGTACAATATAAATGCTATGTATTTATTATTATCATTATTGAAAACATCATCATCCAAAATGTCATTCTGATTTCTTATGGATAGACCGTAAATTGTTGAGTCACTTTTTAGTTGTGTGGAGTCTTTGTGACCCCATTTAGGGTTTTCCTGGCAAAGATACTAAAGAGCTTGCCATTTTCTTTTCCAGTTGGTTTTATAGACAAGAAAATAAGGCAAACAGGATGAAGAGACTTGCTTAGGGTCACATAGCTAGGAAGTATCTGAGGCCAGATTTGAACTCAGGAAGATGAGTCTTCTTGATTTTAAGCCCAGTGCTCTATCCACTGTTCCACCTAACCTACCCATAAAAGGCCATAAGAAAATAAGGAAAATTCCTATGGAAAGGACTGGCACCATGAGAGAGAAAAAGCATGGAGTAGAGGAAGGAGCTCTCCACTAGAAAGCAGGAGACTGAAGATATAATCCCTGCTACCATTAACTAGCACTGTAAACTCATACTCATTTTATTTGTCTCTATGTGTCACATTCACCTCATTTTTAATATAAGAATAATAATGACAATTTACCTGCCAAACAATTTCTTGAGATCTTTTTTTTTAAAGCACTTGGATCTAAAGTTCTCTCTGGTTAGAAAACAGATCACAATTCACCAGGTCAGATGAGAGTTTCTAATTGGAAGTGAGCATTCAAGACTTAACTAAGACTCTGAACCTAGAATAGTACAGCAGAGCTTGTTTCTCCTTGGGGACTATTTGCTAAAAACAATCAATTTTAATAAATGAAAACCAAAACTGGCTAATACTCTTCTGCTATCTTTATGGATTAACCAGAAGCCTCTGAGGAGGGTTGTTGTAAGACAGACGACTGAAACCTTTGGCTTTCTTGCCCTGCCTCGACATGTGCCAGAGTCACCTTGAGAGAGAAGCCAGGACTACCTCCTCTCTACTTTATGATGGGCTCAATCCAAATGAGAGAGAGGTTTTTTATAAAACCTCTTCCACCTCCTCTTTCCCCAAGCCAGTAATTAGAGCTCTGAATTGGAACTCCCAAGTCGAGATGCCTCTATCTTCGACATTTTATGGAAACAACAACAGAAACATGTTTAAATGTTTGTTAAATGCCGTGTGGCTAAGTCCACCTGGCTAAGTCCTTATAAGAACAGTTATACAAGACCCCCAGCCTCCAACCCTGCCAACAATTGCCTAACTAGGTGCTTATTTTCTCTCCCTTTTAGCTGCTTTTTGAAAGCTACTGCTTCCCACTTTGTTCCCATCTCTGGTGTGCACATAGGCATCCCATGTGGGAATAAAAGGCTAATTTGCTACCTTGGACTTCCTAGCATTGCAAACGTTGAAAGCTTTCAATGAGACACCATGCATCTGGTTTTGCTGTACCAGGAAAGGGGAAACTGCATCTAACCTCATTTGAGTCTTTTAATTTAACAGTATGATACCTTTCTTACATTGGTCACTGATCATTTGCTTCTCTTGGCAGGAGGGCTAATGCAGTTGGGAAAATCTGCACTAATCACTGAGCATCCAGGAAGGAAAGAAGAATCAAGCATTTCAGTTTCCTTATCCGTCAAAAAAAAGGGTAGGACTAGATGGCCTCTTGTGTCCCTTCTAGCTCTGGATTACGAATTCCTTAATCTGGGTCTCTGGATAGATTTTGGGGGGAAGAGGTTTCTGAATTTTATTTTTTAATATTTTGGTAATTGTGTTGTTCAGGCATTTTTTCATTCATGTTCAAATTTATATGACCTCATTTGGGGTTTTCTTGGCAAAGATACTGGACTGATTTGCCATTTCCTTCACCAAATCATTTTACAGATAAAAAAACTGGGGTAAACAGAATTAAATGACTTGCCCAGGGTCACACAGCTAGTAAGGGTCTGATGTCAGATTTGAACTTGAGAAGAGGCTTCCTGACTCCAGGCTTGGTACTCTACTGTGTCACTTTGATATTTGTATTTCAATATAATTTTTTCCCTTTGTAATCCTATATAATTTTTTATGTATTTCAAAACATGATTCTGAAAAGGGGTATAAAGGCATCACCACACTTTCATGTGGGCTCATGGAACAAAAAGTTAAGAATCCTTAGTCTAAACTGAATATCTGCATCTTAGGGAGAGAGTTTCTAAGCTGGGAGTTTTGCATGTTGGTTGAAACTACAACAAATGCCTCACTATGTGCCAAAGTATAAATTTTCACCAGATACTATGAGTATGGCTTTATTTTTATTCTTATTTTATTTATATTATATATTATAATTTT